>NC_134485.1:310859605-310972105 GCF_040206685.1 Ascaphus truei
TTAGAACTAAAGTGTGTTTCCTGGACTAGGATAATATCCGCCTGCCTTCTTTGGTAATCTGTGCACGCTACCTTTCTCTTATTCGGGCTGTTTAGGCCTTTTACATTGCGGGATAAGATAATCAACCCCATGGCAAGGTGCTTTGGAGAACTAGTGTAAATGGCATCTGAGGGGTGTGGTGAGGTGTGGTGCTTTGTACCTGTACATCCAGTGTCTTGGGATCAAGGAAGTCACTGAGATGGGCATCGACTTCGGTCAGATGTCGCGGCAATCCGGCAGGGAGGGGAGGGAGAGGGAAGGAAATAAAAGACAATAAAGACAAAAACAACAATGAAGATCCGGTGGGGGTCATAGACCCCTGTGGATCTCTTGCCTTTGGGAGGGCAAATTGCAAGCAATTATCTGCACATCCTGTACAGTTGCCCATGCTGTTCTGGGCATACTCCTCCCAAAGGACTTTGTGACGTGTCCTGGAGTAAGACAGGACATGCCATGTCAGCTTCATGGCGATAGCCAGGGAAGGGGGAGGCCCCCCCCCCCCCCTCGAGATTTTTTTATTTTTTATTATTACTAACAGTGATATGAGTAACCTTTTAACCTTTTAACTGTTATGTTTGGGGTAAGGGAAACCATGGAGCAGTTGGGTAAAATTAATTTTGGTTGTCTGGGCTACCGAGAAGGCATCCTGTTGTTTAATCAGCTAGCGTGTGGGGGAAGTTAGGCTAAGGGGGTCTCGGTTGTGGGCCTCTCTCAAGTATCTAATGAAAGGGTGGGCATCGGTAGGTGAGTGGGCAAGGCCAAGGACATCTAGCTCCTACCCTCTCATCTGGCTGCCGCACTCTGTATTACATACAGTATATGGTATTTGTACTATTACAGGGGTTAGGTGGTGGTAATAACCTGAGTGTCTCCCCTCCTGGTGGACATTCCCATAGTTCCATCGCCCCCCCCTGCGTGTCCCCCGTGCAGCACACCAATCCACCCCACCCCCTCCACCCCCATCCGGACTCAATATGTTCGCTTCAGGCATGGGCTCGAGTGTGACCCCCCCTCTCGCTGAGGACAGCAGGAACTCCTCTGCGATGGTTTCATTTTGTCTCCGTAGACTCAGCTTCTTGCAGAGCGGGGGCAGCGGGGCGCGTACGTGGGGGCAGGAGGCGAGGGGCTGCTGCGCCATCCGCGGGAGCCAGGTCCATCAAGCGGGTTCTGTGCAGGGAGTGGAGGGAGCCCCCTCCTTCTGGGCCTCTCTGTATAGAAGTGCTGTCAGGGACTTCAAGATGGCCGCCGATCGTTTCGGTGTGTAGAATGGACCCGCAGGGATAGTAAGATGGCCGCCGTTCCGAGCAAGACGTTTGAAGATACCAACTTTATCGGCAACTTTCGTGGACAAACGTACAGTCCAGTGGTGTTGCCCTTTTAAGGCTTAATTGGATCGTGCCGGACATCAATTGAGGGACTTATCTCGTGACTTGCTGCGTTGGCGTGTCACTCGGCTCAAGCTCGGCTCAGGGGAGGCTGCTTCTGCGTCGGGCAGGTGAGAGGTCTGTTCTTTCAGGCCCAGCTTCAGCAGGAACCGGTCCTGGTCTTCGGGGTTGAACAGGGTGTGTGCCGTGCCATTCTGCAGGACTAGGAGGCCGAAGGGGAACACCCAACGGTACCTGATACCTTTGTCTCACAGGAGCCTGGTGACCGGGGTAAGAGCTTTGCATTTGAGCAGGGTAGTCGGTGAGAGATCTTGGAATATTAGGAGTTTGATCCCTTCAAACCCCACAGACCACTTGGCACGCGCAATTTGGCATACTGCCTCCTTTATTCTAAAGAAGTGCAGCCGTGCGATGATGTCCCTTGGGGGGTCGTTTGGTTGGGGCTTGGACCTGAGGGCTCTGTGGCATCTATCTAGATGAAGATCTGCCTCAGGCCTATCAGGGAACAGGCTCGTCAGCCATTTTGTAAGGAACTCTTCAGGGTCTGCGATTTCTTCAGGGACTCCTCTCACCCTGATGTTATTACGGCGGTCACGATTTTCCGCATCCTCTTGTTTAATGGCAAGATCATTAATTTGTGCCTGCAGACTGGAGGACACTTTTTCGTTTTTGCGGACCGCTTTTACAGTAGCGTCCAGCCGGGTTTCTACCTCATCAGTTCTGGCGCCAATTCCAGTAATGTCCCTGCAGACGTCAGAGAGTTCTGTGTGCATGTATGATTTCAGTTCATTGCAGAACTCTCTCATGATCTTTCGGGTCATCGCCTCTGTGGACCGGGGTTCCGAATTTTCCCCCATGTTTGAATCTTCCTCTGAATCTGAACCAGTATGCGGCGGTGAGTGTCCCGCTCTGTTGGTGCGAGCCGGATCAGACTTATTGAAATAAGTCGTGAGAACGGCCTTAGTTTTGCCCGGTTTGGCTTTGGATTGCATCTCTGTAGGTTCCGAATTGTAGTTTTTCACTTTTTGGAGTGTATACACTGATTTATGCGCGTTTTAGTAGCTTTTAATCTGTCGAGGGAGAAGAAGCTCTTCTCTCACGCATCCATTCCTCTAGCCCTCGCGCATGCGCCTCGGCAATAACCTTCTTGATAATCTATTTACAAGAAGAACACCAGTTAAAAAAAAATAAAGAAAATAAAATAGAAATGTGTGTATACAAAGACCAGTTTCAAGTGTGACAACTCGAGAAATATTGCATTCACATTTCTGGATCTGCCAGACAAACAATATTTAATCTCTAGATCTACAGGTTTTACATACAACATCAAACACTTCATTAACTGTAACACATCATATGTTTTATGTTTTATATCATAGAATATACATTTTTAAAGAAGTATGTTGGATGCACCAAAATAAATTTAAAAAGGAGGTTTCTTGAAAAGAAGAGAAACATAGAGATGGTCTTTTACAACATGGGTTTTCAAAACACTGCTTTGTGTCATTATAGGAAATCTGCAGGGTTCAAATTTAATTAAAAGGTATTGAATCTGTCATGCCAAATTTCAGAGCAGGTAATCGATCATTTAGGCTTAGGCAAAAAGAAACCTTTTGGAATTTTGAACTCAACACCCTGTCACCAAAAGGCTTATATTTGACATATACATTCACTTTTATTAAGGACTATAGCTATCCCCTTTTTTTCATTTTTCATCTAGCTATACAGTCTTTTAGATGTTCTACAAATATATTTATCTAACATGTTTTTTTTACATTTAGTTGGTTTCCATCTGATTTATATCTTTAAGAGCTATTTTCATTTATCCAATAGCTTTTACTTCACCAAAATGTTTTACTTTCTTCAAAAATATTGAAAAAGTTACTCTATATTTTTTACATTTGTTTGCCAAATATAATTTAATAAGTTCCTTTATTCAAATGTTAATTTTCAGTTAAAAATATACTCATGGCTGATTTATTTTATTGGTTCATTATCCATTTATATTTTTTATTGTTTTCATTTTTTTAGTTATCTAGCTTATTATGCATTTTAGAATTGTAATTTTCTTTCTGCCTATCTTTCCCCGCCCTGCTATGCACGTTCTGCTAGCTGCAGGCTGTAAGGAGTTAATCTTATGGGCTTGTGACCTCCACCAATGCTCCTCTATGATAGACAGAAGTAAGGTGGTGACTCATGGCCTGTGTAAGCCTATCAGGGATAGGTATAGACCATGAGCCCGCTCCTTCTCTTCTAATTAGGGGACTGCCAAATTTATTGTCAGTCCTGTTCCTGCTCTCTTGGGAGTGCTTTTGCACACCATTTTGTTAGTAGTTGTAAAAAAATACACAAGTAAATCAAAAACAATCAATATGTTTCTTACCTGGTGTGCCCCAATGTCAATCAATTGCTTTATTGGCATTTTTTTTTCAATTCAAATGTAATATGGGAGAAAAGGGAGAGAGACGAGAGGATGGGGGAAAGAGAGGAGAGGATGGGGGAGAGGAAAGAGAGGGGAGAGGATGGGGGAGAGGAAAGAAAGAGGGGAGAGGATGGTTGGAGCGGATGGGGGAGAGAGGGGAGAGGATGGGGTGAGAGAGAGGAGAGGATGGGGGAGAGAGAGTTGAAAGGATAGGGGAAATAGAGGGGAGAGAATGGGGGAGATGATGGGGAAGAGAGGAGGATGGGGGAGAGAGAAGAAGATGGGGAGAGAGATGATTGGGCAAGGAAAGGGAGTGGAGAGAGAGGATTGGGAGGAGAGAGGGATGGGGAAGAGAAGTGAGGGGAGAGAGAGAGGATAGGGGAGGGAAGATGTTGGGAGAGCAGAGAAGATGTGGAAAGACAGGAACGCAAAAAAAAAGTTGGAGAGGTGTAGTTTGTGATTGAATTTATATTCTAAATATTTTTTAATGTGTCCCGGTTTTTACATTTGAAAATCTGGTCACCCTAGATTATGGACCTATGCTTGAGGGGCTTAGGAATGTTTTGTGGTATGGCCCATATATGGATGTTCTGCCCAAAAATATAGAGGTTTTAGGTAATGGTACAGAAACTAATAACAGAAATTATAGAAATAGGTAATTCCATTAGACCAGCTTACAATGGTTCTGGCTAAATCAATAGAGAACCTGAATCCACATACAAATAAAATGATATCACACATATTAACTGCAGCAAGATGCACATTTGTAGGGGATTGGAAAAAAAATGTAGCCCCCCCTCTAGGAGAGAGCTAATAAAGAGAGTGAACAAGCTCCAAACAATGGAGATGAATGGCATTTATAAGATCTACTGTAAGTCCAGAAAATGTCATAAAGTTGGGAAACCCTGGAATTCCAGGGAGAGATAAGTGATCTGATTCTCTTGTGGTGCAATGTGAAAATGTTTATGGACTAAATAGAGGTTTTGTTGACAAAATTAATTTAACAGTGTGTGGTGGTGTCATACTATGTTCATACAGTATGTATATAATGCTATTGATGTATATGGTGGTACCCCCTCCCCCTGTTTATTTAGTATCCCTACCCGTTCTTTTGAAAGTAAAAAAAAATGTTATAAAATAACCAGAAACCTAATTATTAATAAAGTGCAAAACCTAACAAAACATTCATGACCTCAGATACATACTGTAGCGATGGGACAAATGTATCAAAAACAAAGGTACATTCTATACAAAGGTCAATAGAGGAATCATATTAATTTCACCTGCAAGTCATTCAAAGATTATCAAACAGAACTGCATCACATACTGACAAAACAATGCACAGATACCACTATAATGGAGGGATTTAATTAGTTCACAAATAGTACAAAGAAAAGTCTCGAATCAGGAGTCTGATAATATCAGATGACAGTCAAAATATTATTTATTTATCAAATGTTTTACCAGGAAGAAATACATTGAGAGTTACCTCTCATTTCAAGTATGTCCTGGGCACAGTTATGATGACAGATACATTGTTACAAACACGTAGTTAAATTAAGTAAGCAAGGTTATACATAATATACAAAACATAGCATGCACAGTAAGAGATAATATATGGTATAGGCGTTTGTAACAGTTACAGACCAGATTAGTTTTGAAAGAACTTAGACTGGTGGCTGTGAGAGTCTCCGGTAGATTGTTCTAATTTTAGGGCGCACAGTAAGAGAAGGAGAAGTGGCTGGATACTTTGTTGAACCTTGGGACCATGAACAGTCTTTTGGAGTCAGATCTCAGATGATAAGTGCTGCATGCGGTAGGGGTGAGGAGCTTGTTCAGATAGATGGGTGTCTTGGCCAGAAAGTATTTGAAGGAAAGACAGGAAAGATGAACTTTGCATCTAGACTCAAGTGATGACCAACCTAGTTCTTTGAGCATTTCACAGTGATGTGTGTTGAAGTTGCATTGGAGGACAAAATGGCATATTGAATTGTAGAAGGTATCAAGATTGCTAAGGTGGGGATGGGGAGCTGTGCCATACAGTATACTATGTCCCATAGTTTATAATTGGTATTAGCTTATGCTGTGCGGTATGCTTGCTGACCAGCAGGCTTAGGGAGGATGTAATCCTATAATGTACACCTAGTTTGGCATACAGTAGGTTTTGGATGTCAGGGTATCAATGTGCAACCGAAATGTTAAATGTAAGTCAAACCATATGCCCAAGTATTTAAAATTGGTAACAGGGGATAAAGTGGAATTAGCATTGGTTCTGATCTGGATCTCATTCATTGGAAGCTTAAAAAATGTAACCTTGGTCCAAATACCATTGTTACAATCTTGTCAGTGTTTAAAAACAGTTTATTTTTGGAAATCCAATTTTCAAGTCTCAAAAAGTCAGATTAAAGTATGTGTTCAAGGTCGGAGAGGCTAGGGCTGTGTGCATATAAGATTGTGTCATCTGTATACATGTGTATTGAAGCTCCATTACAAGCTGTAGGAAAATCTTTGATGAACAATGAGAAGAGTAGGGGCCTTAAATGATTCCGAAAGTCTTTGCCAAAAACCCACGGAAAGTATCCCATCGTTCCAATCAGTCTAAGCCGTGATAGTCCGGAACTCCAGTGCGTAACAAGCCACTGATCTCTGACCCTGCGAAATGTGGAACAAGGAGGAAGCAGCCATTTCTCTACGTCCAGGGGTGTCAAAGACTAAACGAAATTCTCTTTTAAAGTTAGGGAAGTTGTAAGTGAGTTCAGGTTTCAGCTCCCAGGTTGGTGAAGCCCAGGCCAAGGCGTCCCTGGTGAGAAGGGAAAAAACATAAGCTACCTTAGTACGATCCATGGGGAAGCAAGAGGGTGACAGTTCGAATTGAATCTCACACTGATTTAAAAACCCACGGCATGCAAGCGGATCCCCCGCGTATTTACTGGGGGTAGGGATTCGCAACTCCGGAGACCCGGTTCCTTCACGGGAGATAGCGAGAGAGATAATGGAACTGGAGACATTAAGCTGGGGAATCTGGACGGTTAAGGTAGCGACCTGTTGGTTAAGGGCAGTGATCTGTTTGTCCAAGAAGGTAAAGTGGTTGGAGATGGTGGTTAGGGTATCTTCCACCTCAGGGCGGTCTGGGTCTGATGTGCTCTGCATAATGTAACGCTCGGCCTGCCCACAAGCCAGACGAGACCCCGGGACTGGGGCAGTAAACGGGGGCACGGCCAGAGTGTGGAAGTAGCGTAGGTGATCCTGGTAACAAAGATGGTTAGTTTTACCGTACATGACAACTCCAGCGAAGAAAGGTAAAGTCTGTAAGCCAGTGGTCGTGGGACGGAGAGAGCAGCGTAGTAGAGTGTCCATAAGCCAGTGGTCGTGGGATGGAGAGAGCAGCGTAGTAGAGTGTCCGTATGCCGTGTCGAGGGGATATAGAAGTCTGCAGGGTAGTAAAGTCCAAAGCCAATCCAAGGGGTTCCAGAGAGCAGCATAAACGAAGTCCAAAGCCAAAGCTCAAGATCCAGGGAGGTCAGCAGTATATCCAGGGACAGGAACAGGAACTGAAAGACAAAAGGGGCCAGGCAACAGCAGACAGCACCAAGGTACAGTAGCTATGCAGAGCAAGGAGGTAATGTGAGGGGAGACGAAATAGGGGGCTGGGACCTATCAGAGGAAGGGGAGGGACGAAGGAGCGGCCTGAGGGAGGACCTGATAGAGGAGGAGTGCCTGGGAGGCTGGGACCTATTAGAGTGAGGGGAGGAACGGATTAGCGGCCCAAGGGAGGACCTGGAAGGGTAGAAGTGCCTGGGAGGCTGGGACCTGCGAGGGGAGGAGCGGAGGAGCGGCCCGGGGAAGGATCCGATAGGAGAGAGGTGCCTGGGGGGTGGAGCTGCTGGAGCAGGGGCAGAGAAGCGCGCCGTGCACGCGCAGCCGCAGAGGAGGTGGATTCAGGCGCACGGCACCAGCAAATAGCAGCCTGGGTCCATGCGTGCCCGTAAGGGTGACGCGCGTGAGCCGGAAGTGCGGGAGCGGCCGTGGAGGGGGCCGTGAAGAGTGAGGCACGTCGCCAGGGAGCCTGGGTGGCACGGAGACCAGG
Source organism: Ascaphus truei (assembly GCF_040206685.1). Lineage (NCBI taxonomy): Eukaryota > Metazoa > Chordata > Amphibia > Anura > Ascaphidae > Ascaphus > Ascaphus truei. The sequence continues at coordinate 310,867,539 of NC_134485.1, forward strand.
TAGGGAAGCGCTGGAAGCGGGTATACCCGCAGCGCAGATCCTTACACTACCATTGATTAGCACAGTGGTACATCATATCCATATAATATGGACTTGATAAACCACTATAGCAGTCAATGGCCAACCTATAAAAAAAATCATCACACCGAAAAATGCACACCAATAAAATAAATACACAAGCACCTAAACACCACAAGAATAAATTAACTAAAAATCTCAACTACACATCAATAAAATGATTGTACACCAAAATCGCAAAAGAATAAAAATTATGTTATACCAAAATAGAATTAAATAAACACCTAGCCAACATAACAATTCAAGAAATAAAACCTATACCAATCCTAAAATGTTTTAAAAACAAGGCACAGATTAATACTAAATGGTGAAGAAAAAAAATGTGAACTAGCGCTAAAGTGTAATACACAGTGTGATATTAAAAAACTTATAATAAAGGATGGCTGCCCGGTGATACTGCCAGTACTAACAGAATAAACCAAAATAAAGAAAAACCTGGCGCCAAATAGTCAGTGGAATGTCCTGTACTCCTCAAGGGATCCGCACACTTGCTCGACAGACCATGCAAAGAAAAGAACACAAACAAACAAAAATCATAGCGCAACACTGTAGGGTAAGCAGTACTGCACTAATACACACAAACAGTTAAGAATCCTAGCGATTATTAAAATAATTATTTATTAAAAAGAACTATGCCAAGACCGACAATGGCAAATACAAGGAACCGCAGGTCATCCGGAGCACAAAAATTGGAGCCCTACTTACATACAGCAAGGTTTAAGCTCGCATGGTAGGAACAAGTCCTAGGTAGAGATGATCTCCCTGGCAGGTGATGCCTCTGCTCCACTGCGGCTCAGACACCAGTCAGTCCTTACGATGGTAACCGGAACAGCTCCGGCCGTGGGGGCTGGTGTGCGGGGTCCACAGCTCTGCACCGCGTGTAGACACACGCCTCACTTCCTCCTACGGAGCAACAGGAAGTCTCTGCGCGCCCGTTGCCTTAAAGGAACAGCTGGCAGGCTGAAGGGAAAGTTGGGCTCCAAGGCCAAATGTCCTTAAACGTCCAAAGTCAGTCAAATAGTGGCTGTGCCACTAGCCCTACGCGTTTCGTAGATGTCACTCTACTTCCTCAGGGGCTCTCACTTATCCTGTGCCATCTGTTAGCAGAGCCCCAATGTTATAGCCAATAATGTTTGTGTGACTCCCCTCACACCGACAGCAGCTCGCTCTTCCTGACAAGGTTGGAGTGTGGGGCTCACTGAGCTGGTCAGGAAGAGCGAGCTGCTGTCGGTGTGAGGGGAGTCACACAAACATTATTGGCTATAACATTGGGGCTCTGCTAACAGATGGCACAGGATAAGTGAGAGCCCCTGAGGAAGTAGAGTGACATCTACGAAACGCGTAGGGCTAGTGGCACAGCCACTATTTGACTGACTTTGGACGTTTAAGGACATTTGGCCTTGGAGCCCAACTTTCCCTTCAGCCTGCCAGCTGTTCCTTTAAGGCAACGGGCGCGCAGAGACTTCCTGTTGCTCCGTAGGAGGAAGTGAGGCGTGTGTCTACACGCGGTGCAGAGCTGTGGACCCCGCACACCAGCCCCCACGGCCGGAGCTGTTCCGGTTACCATCGTAAGGACTGACTGGTGTCTGAGCCGCAGTGGAGCAGAGGCATCACCTGCCAGGGAGATCATCTCTACCTAGGACTTGTTCCTACCATGCGAGCTTAAACCTTGCTGTATGTAAGTAGGGCTCCAATTTTTGTGCTCCGGATGACCTGCGGTTCCTTGTATTTGCCATTGTCGGTCTTGGCATAGTTCTTTTTAATAAATAATTATTTTAATAATCGCTAGGATTCTTAACTGTTTGTGTGTATTAGTGCAGTACTGCTTACCCTACAGTGTTGCGCTATGATTTTTGTATGTTTGTGTTCTTTTCTTTGCATGGTCTGTCGAGCAAGTGTGCGGATCCCTTGAGGAGTACAGGACATTCCACTGACTATTTGGCGCCAGGTTTTTCTTTATTACAGATTAATACTAGTAGTTAATGGGCAATGAAAATTATAAAAATAAATAAATACAATAAAAAAACCTGCAAAAAGACAATTACATACATTCAAAATTTATCTTACCCTCCAAATCCCGACGTATTGGGAAGCTCCAAACCCATGACGTCATCCACTGCAATCTGACTCCATCATAAAAAAAAAAAGCCGGTCACATGATACAGTGTTAGATCGGATTGTAGCTGTACCATCTGACCCTAAAATGTGACGTCATACAGTGGCGGCCGCCTTTAGTCTAAATCGGCTAGATCCGCGATTTTCAGATTATCCCGGTTATGTGCGGTTTTGTGTCGTTTTCGCCCGGAGTGAACTGCGTTATTTTTGCTCTTGTGATATTAGGATTTTATTCTCGCTGTCTGTAATACTGCAATGCCGTGTAAAAACAAAGGGGGGCGTTTGCGAGCTGTTTTCTTGGAGGTCTAATACCATCGCGGTTCAACCTACGTCAGTACACAGTCTGTGTGTGCACGCGCAGTAATTGTAAATTTGCATATTTAAAGTATACATGCATTTGCAGTGCTGTTCTGCAGTACAGTACAGTATGTCTCATTTGAAAATTGTTGAAACGCATAGGCGTGTACTGTACTGTAACAGTGTCACATTTCGGCATATACAGCGCTCTCCCCTCGCTCGGGATAATTAACTGCACTGCAGGGTATTTCAACTTCTTATCTTCTGTGCAATGCAGTACATCTCTCCCACACCATTCCTTTGAACGTGTGTCTGGTTTCAATCACATTCCTGCTTGACAGCAGGAATTTACTGCGCATGCGCCTGTAACTTCGCCCACCACAGCTTGCTTGCCTGAGTGAGTAACCAAAAAAAAATTTAAAAAAATGTTTTATTTTAATTTTTTTTTTCACAAGCCTGCAAAACCCATCTTACTGTATTACTATATTCAATCTGTGCTGTAGCTTTTGACTGTGACCCTGTGCGTTTGACTGCACATGGTTGATTTGTGTGCTTTTTACGTACTGTATTTGGGGGTGTATTATTATGATGAACTGCCTTTTGAAATTAAAGTATGTGTTTAGCTTTGAACTTCATGTGGCTGTCTTTAATATTTGGAATCTTGCCATTGTGTTTTTAATCCGTCCATAGCCGACCTTCAAAGCCTCACTGCGCCTGCGTGTAATCCTTGTTCAGATGGGAGCTATTTAGCTGCTTAGCTGCTTAGCTGCTTACTGTGCATGAGTCACCCAACCCCCCTTTCCACAGAGTCATTCGACAGACACCTGCACAGAGTCATTCATATTCTGAAGTTAGTCATTATGCTTTTAATCCGTCCCTAGCCGAGCGTCAATCGCCTCACTGCCCCTGCGTGTACTCTAAGCCTCTTTGAGATGGGAGCTAGCTGCTTACTGCACATGAGTCACCCAACCCCCCCCCTCTCCACAGAGTCGTTAATTTTCTGATTCTTGCCATTGTGTTCTTAATCCGTCCATAGCCGAGCTACAGTACAAAGCCTCACTGCGCCTGCGTGTAATTCTCTTTGAGACGGGAGCTTTGAGGCTTTGTTTACGGCAACGTTTTGGAAAATCCCTTCTCGAATTTGATTTGCATGGAGCATCACCTTGATATTATAATAATAGCTTGTTTTGGTATAGCACTATTAGTTACAGTATACGTAGCACTTTCCAGAGACATTTTGCAGGCACAGGTCCCTCCCTGTCCCGTGGAGCTCACAATCTACTGTATGTTTTTGGTGCCTGAGGCACAGGGAGATAAAGTGACTTGCTTTTTATGTACTGTATTTGGGGGTTGTATTTGGGGGTTTTATTTGGGGGTTTTTTCATCAAATTATTATGATGAATTGCCTTTTGAAATTACTGTACTCTACTCTACAGTATGTAATTTTTTTGAACTGCTGCACAACTAATCCTTCATCCCTCCCTCATGCACACACAAACACTTTTCGACAGACACCTCCACAGAGTCATTCATTTTCTGAAGTTAGTCATTGTGTTTTTAATCCGTCCCTGGCCGAGCGTCAATCGCCTCACTGCGCCTGCGTGTACTCTAAGCCTCTTTGAGATGGGCGCTAGCTGATTACTGCACATGACTCACCCAACCCGCCCCCCCCAACCCTTTGAGGCTTTCTTTATGGTAACGCTTTGGAAAATCCCTTCTCGAATTTGAAATGTAAATCTGATTTGCACAGCATTGTGAGAATTGAGAGTAAAAAAAACCATTAACTGATTCATGTTGTTTTGTCATTCATTCTTATACTGTAGGGGTGGGGGGGGGGTGGTGGTTGTCAATGATTATGATTACCAGGAATGTGAATAATATTTATTTTATTTCATCAGGACCAAAAAAATACAAATATAAAAATAATCATGAATAATACATAATGCAGTCTTTATTAAGTTCTTCTGGCAAATTGAAATTGGATAAACATTTAGAAAACATTTGTAAAACATGGAGAAACATGAATTATGCACATTTATAAGAATATTATGTAATAATATATATACAGGCATACCCCGCATTAACGTACAGAATGGGACCGGAGCATGTATGTAAAGCGAAAATGTACTTAAAGTGAAGCACTACCTTTTTCCACTTATCGATGCATGTACTGTACTGCAATCATCATATATGTGTATAACTGATGTAAATAATGCATTTGTAACAGGCTCTATAGTCTCCCCACTTGCACACAGCTTCGATACAGGTAGGGAGCCGGTATTGCTGTTCAGGACATGCTGACAGGCACATGCGTGAGCTGCCGTTTGCCTATTGGGCGATATGTACTTACTCGTGAGTGTACTTAAAGTGAGTGTCCTTAAAGCGGGGTATGCCTGTACACTGTAATGTATAATATATGTATACTGTGTAATATATGTTTATATATACTGTACATTTGACTGTACAAACAGATTAGACTGGACACAACACCCCACCTCCCCCCAGGCCACCCTTTTTTCCTGAAACGACAAGAAAACAAAAAATTACTGCAGTTACTGTATGTGCGTACTGTATTATGGCATTGTGTGATATGTAGTACTACTTTAGATGGCTGGTGCTGCTTTCTTTGAAAAGAAAAAAAATGACAAGTTAGTAGGCAGTTACTGTACTACTGTCAAACTAGTTTACTGTATAAATAAAGGAGATGTTGCTGTGTGTTTTTTTACTTGTATTTATACATAAATGTTTTAACTTGCTGTCCACACACACAGGACCTGCACAATTCCAGTCCCTGGGGGCCGCAAACAGGCACGGTTTTCAAAGGTTACCCTGAAAACCCACCCTGTTTGCTGCCCTCAAGGACTGTACTGGTGCAGACTGTTTTGCACACCATCCCACTGTACAGTATGTTTTGACTTGCCGTTCTTTAATAAAGGAGATGTTGCATTTTGCTTATTTTATGAATAAAGAATTTGTTTTTTGAAACATGTGACTGTAAACCATACTGACTGACATAAATGTTTTCACAAATGTAGCAGTAAACCATACACCTGTTGATGTTTTGAATTGCTGTGCACTTAAAATGTTTCTACATTGTACAGTATTTGTAAATAAATGTTTTTGTACTTACTACACCAATCAAAAGAACATGTTGATTTGTTTTACATTTTTCCATTTGCTCCTTTGCTCCTTTGCTACTGTAACAAAATACAGTGTTTCTATAATGTCGAGGCATACTGCACTGTATACTGTAGGCATGCTCAGTATGAGTATTAAAAAAAAATAGAAGACAAACTGTACTGTACTGTATGTACTGGCACTGTATACTGTAGAAGACACATAATGTATGTGATACATGTAAAATAAATGCATAGTTTTTTGGGGGGGGGGGTTAATTACACAGTATACTGTACTTAATATAAAAAAAGTATTGTACAGTTTACTGTACGGCCGGAAAACATCAGCATACTGTTTCAGGTACAGTATTACAGTATTCTATCCTAATCAATAACTACGGCCGCTAAACTGTAGACAACGGTACGTGTTTTTTTTAATCCGATTCAGCAGGCATTGTTACACAAAGCGATATTATCCATCGAAATCCCTCCATTAGCCGTTTTCTTTTCTGAGGAAAAACAAAAAGAAAGGTTTTACTGTAATGATCAGCCCCCTAAAGAAGTTCCCAGCCAGTCCCATCAATAATTTTCTCGGGGGGCGTCTCCTGTTCGCATACTGTATGCGTTTCAAGAAGATTCCAATGTGCATGCGCCTAGCGTTCCACCAAAACAGTAGTTCAGTATCTGCAGTACAGTACTGTAGAAGCCGCTCAACCAATAATATTGCTTACAGGAGAATCGCTTGACTTTTGAATCGCACCGATATTGATACTGTATTGTCAAAATAAAAAAACACAGAAAATAATACGGCAACAATACTCACCATAGAATTTCCCATTCAGCTGGTGCCGGCACCGGTCCACTGCCAGTCCAGCGTTCTTGATCATCCACGTCGATAGTTTGCAGCGGGACTAGTCCACCTGTAGTCAGCTGATGAGGCTGGAAATTGCTTAGGTACATGCAAGCTTGATCGAAACTGCACGCGAAATCCAGCTCAGGCTCAGGGTTGTCACTGATGGCGGGACCGTCATTGGAAGCCTGTGCTGGTGCATTGCTTGGCAGCGACTATCGTTTCTTAGTTGGTTTTAACACGACCCTTTGCCTTTTGACGTCATCATGATCATAGATACAGGAAAAAGCTGGTGCTACACACCAATACCCTCCAACAAATTGTGGCTCAATACAATAAAAACAGGGATCGCTACATAACCTTTTCCTTATTGCACGCTTCCACGTATGAGGAGTTGGCGAAAATTTGTAAAAGTCATAGTTTTCGACAAAATACTGATAAATTTGAACAACTGTTGCCATCTTATCCTCTGTTGAATTAATCGCGGCCCATATCAAATACGCGTAACTTCTGTCGGGTTTTTGGAAAGCGGGCAGCACTTGAACACTCATGGCGGGCGGGTCTCTGGAGAATACTGTAACCGAAACTGGTCTTTGTCTTTCTTTAATATGAAAAGCCTAAATTGATACATTTTTGCAACCTCTTCCTTCAGACGCACACACACACACTGACTGACGCACACACACACACACACTGACTGACGCAAACACACACACACACTGACGCACACACACACACACACACACACTGACTGACACACACACACACAGCCGGATGCGCGTGCGCACACACACACTGACGCACACACACTGACTGGTGCACACACACACCCACTGACTGACGCACACACACTCACTGACTGACGCACACACACACCCACTGACTGACACACATACACACACACACACTGACTGACGCGCACACACACACACACACTGACTGACACGCACACACTGACTGACGCACACACAGACTGGCATGCACACACACACCCACTGACTGACACGCACACACACCCACACACACACACCCACTGACTGACACGCACACACCCACTGACTGTCGTGCACACACACACTGACTGACACACACACATACACTGACTGATGGATGCACACACACTGACTGACGCACACACACACACCCACTGACTGATGCGTACACACTGACTGACGTGCATACAGACTGGCGCGCACAAAAACACACACCCACTGACTGGCACGCACAAACACACACACCTACTGACTGACGCGCACATACACACAAACACACACTGACTGACACACAAACACACACACACACACACACTGACTGACGCACACACACACACACACACACACACACACACACACACACACACACACACACACACACACACACACACACACACACACACACACACACACACACACACACACACACACACACACACACACACACTGACTGACGCACACACACACACACTGACTGATGCACACCCACACACTGACTGATGCACACACACACACTGACTGATGCACACACACACACTGACTGACTCACGCACACACACTGACTGAAGCACACACACACACACACACACAGACTGACGCACACACACACACACACACACACTGACTGATGCACACATACAGCCGGATGCGTGCGCACACACACTGAAGCGCACACACACACCCACTGACTGGCACACACACACACCCACTGACTGACGCACACACACACACTGACTGACGCGCACACATACACTGACTGAAGCGCACACACTGACACGCACACAGACTGGCGCGCACACACACACACCCACTGACTGACGCGCACACACACACACACACACACAGTGACTTATGCACACACACACACACACACACACACTGACTGATGCACACACACACACACTGACGCGCACACACAGACTGACTGATGCACACACATACACCCACTGACTGACACGCACATACACCCACTTACTGACACACACACACACACTGACGCGCACACACAGACTGGTGTGTGCACACATACACACACCTAAAAACTGACGCACACACACACACACACTGACTGACACACTGACTGACACACACACTGACTGACACACACACATACACTGACTGACACACACACATACACTGACTGACACACACATACACTGACTGACGCACACACACACACACACACTGACTGATGCACACACACACACTGACTGACGTGCACACACACATACACTGACTGATGCGCACACACACACTGACTGACGCACACACACACACACACACTGCATGAAGCTGTAAAGGAGGGGGGACCGGACCGGTAAATGGGGGGGGAGGGACCGGACCTGTAAAGGGGGGGGAGCTGGATTGATGGGAACGGGGGACAAACAGAGAGGGGGAGACAGGGGAAGAGATAGGGGGTAGACAGGGGAAGAGAGAGAGAGAGGGGGGGGGAGACAGGGGAAGAGAGGGAGGGGGGAGATATATATATATACTCCAATAGAAGGATACATTCTGAGGGTATTTGAGATGTCTAAGTATACTAAACAAGGGTATTATACCTGAAGACACACATTTTTATGTGATATTTTGTCCCCTAAGGATATACGGTAAATCTAGTCTTCTTTATTCCAATAGGGTTTTTTTTTTTAAAACAATTGATGTAATCAAGTTTTATTGTTATTTATTTTTAATCTGGGTAGCTGATCAATTGATTGTCATTTGTGGAGCAAGAAAATCATTTGGGACAATTTGTCCAAATGTATAGTTACATGGTAACACAGAGTGCAATCTAGTGGAGGATTCTTTGTTTGGATCTTCTTTGATCATATCTTGTAATTATTGTGTTTATCCGCATGCACCATGTTACTTACCTAGAACAAAGAAAATAGAAAGATTACAAGGATGAGTGTTTTAAAATGTTTTTCTCTTACAATAAGTTGAAGAGCATGAATCTAACATGATAATATTAACAATAATAATAACTTTATTTATATATCGCTTTTCTTCCCAAAGCACATCACAGTTACAAAGAGGGAAAAGAAGAAAACATTAAAGGTTTTAAAAGAGATCAAACACAAGGAAAGATACAGTACAGAATGGAATGGTACTGTACAGATGTAGTAAGATACATATACTGCCAGTGTGGGTGCTTGGAGGTGCATCTAAATCCACAGCAATTATTTACATTACAGTATGTGGGGTGATCACAACTGAATCACGAGTGTGCCACGACTAGAAACATTTGGGTTTTACTGTAGTTCGCCATACTCTGCAGTAATGATAGGTGCACTAGTGTATTGTATTGTATTTTATGTCTTTATTTATATAGTGCCATTAATGTACATAGCGCTTCACAGTAGTAATACATGTGGTAATCAAATAAATAACAGTTAATATAAATAACAGATCATGGGAATAAGTGCTTTAGACATAAAAGTAACATTAAGGAAGAGGAGTCCCTGCCCCGAGGAGCTTACAGTCTATTGTGTGCTATTGTGTCTTCCACCCACTGGAATGTTAATGACCAAGGAGGAAAAAGGACTCTGAAACCACAGCTGCATTCATTCTGAACCCCTTCAGTCTACATCAAACAAAAGCCCTGTTTAAAGCGAGCCGTTTCAAGATTTTGGGCCTCATGCAGAGAGCATAGAATTTTAAAATTGGCGAATTTCATAAAAAGTAGTTTTTTTGGAGAGTTTTATTCTCCATATGCAGAAAAGTGCGAATTCTGCTATGTTTAACATGGATGCGTGTGGCGAGTTTAAATGGGAAAGATGTGCGCTTCAGAAACGTGTAAAAACAAATTTGCGCCTTTTTTTTCCCCTTTACTATAGGCGGCGAGCGCCATCTTGCCATCTTTTCCTGGTGCGGCAAAAATGCGAAAATCTCGCCATTTTCTTGGCGCGAACAGCCGCTACATGCCGTTCGCACCTCTCTGCATTCGGAGAGTTTTAAAAATGGCGAGATGGAGGTTCTCGCCAGCCGCGAGGCGAGATTTAGACATAGGAAAAAAAAATTGGCGCGTTTTTCGTAACTCGCCATTTTCTGCCGTTTTCTGCGCGAAATTGAACAAAAAATGGCGAGTTTTGAAATAACGATGCTCTCTGCATGAGGCCCTTTATCTTGTATTGAGCCACCTTTACGGTTCGCTTTAGCATTCAAGAGCACAGATACTTATAGGCGTAGATATCATAGGTGAAGGTATTCATGAGGTGCGCTCAGTCGTGGATGAGGCGTAGACAACAAAGTGTTCACACAGATGTCACATTGCACCTCTAAGTGCCCACGCCAGCAGTAAATCTTAATACATATTCAGCTTTTAAATGTCGGACAGCTTGTGGTTCATTAATTAAATGCTTGGGTAAACAGGCAGGTCTTAAGCCTGTTCAAATAGATTTCCAGAGAGAGGTCTTCTTGAACTCTATAAGGCAGACTGTTCCAAAGAGTGGGAGCAACATGGTCAAAAGTTTGAGCCCCAAAAGAAGTCTAGGTGATTCGTGGAATGGTTAGTTCTTTGCCTGCAGATTGTAGTGAGAGAATGGGAGTTTAGGGAACTGGAAGCTTATTCTGATAGCTGGAACCCTGGTCATGTAGTGCTTTGAATGTCAACAAGATAATATTGAAATAAATTTGCCATTTTACAGGTAGCCAGTTAAGAAAATAGAGAACAGATGTCGTGGCATGAAGTACATTGTAGAGGACATAACTAAAAAAGAACTTAGAAAATAGGGGGAACCAAATAAATAGCTCTGCCCATTGTAATGATCACTCTAATATGTGATGAGATAAATGGGATAAATATATCTTGTCTGCAGCTGCTGTTCAGAAAGTTTTCATTGGAAAATTCCCATGTACTTAACAGCGACTGAATCAAAAATGAGTTTTCCTTGTTATAAGGTGAATGTAGAGAAATAAAGAGCAAGTTTCTTTAATTCAATCAATCAAATAAGCTTGATTGGCATGCCAGAAGAACATTTCAGTATTGCAAAAGAATGAATAACAGGGGATAGGATATAATGATTACACAGTACATGGGTAACAGCTTTACATAGGGATCTGGGGTTTAGTGGGCGTCTCTCCGCCTGTGACAGGTGCTGATGTAGTGTGCAGCCAGTTATGCTGAAGATCGCTATTTTTTGGTTATCTTCTATATTATTAAAGTCCTTGATAAGTGCTGCAAGTTTCTCCAAGTGGGCAGCCCTCATTTCCGAGTATTGTGAACAGCGCAGCAGGAAGTGTGTTTCATCTTCTACCTTTCCAAGTTCAAATCGCTTGCACATTCTAATTTCCCAGGGCATCCAGTTCTCTCTGTGTCTGCCTGTTTCTTTTCCAGGCTGTGGGCACTCATTCTGTACTGGCACAAGGTCTGTCTCTGCTTTGGGTCATTTACCTTAGTAGGTAGGGTGCCAGGGTGTATTCTGTCCGACTATTAATCACAGTTTAAAACAATAAAGCTACAGTATATACACTTTTATGTGATTAAAGCACACAATGGACGATATATTTATGTTTTTAAATCAAGTATTTCAGTAAAAGTATGTTAGCACTGAATGTATATAAAAAGTCAAAAGCTCTGTGTGACATACCGATGCTGCGGCCGTTATTGGAGCACTTCACGCGGTGTATACCACAGAATACCCATGTGATGGCACGCAATTTCTTCCAACAGTACCACCTTAAGACGTGTGTTGACGGTTTTTATCGGGTTCAGAAAATTGCATTTTAGCGTTGTCTGCAATACCGTCAAGAAACTCAAGTGGGGCAATCACGAGTTGTTGTCTTAAAAATCTAATAGCAATTCAACCTATCTTCTATTCTGTACAGTTCTGCAAGTGTGTGTGTGTAATTGTAATTTGAAGATTAATGTTACGAGTTCATACTGTATGGTGTACATGGGAAAGAAGTCCTTTCTGAGGCTCCTTAGCCATACACAGTGTAAAAATGAGTACACATAACAAAAGTATTTTGTACGAATTAACTGTTGTATTTGTACATGATAATAAAGGGAAAAGGAGTAATACAAAAATACAACGTTGCTTCTTCTTCCGAATGTAAAAAAAACATTCCGCACATGCGTGTACAGTATGTCCATTTGGAACGTTGTTCAAACGCAAATGTGTGTCATCACATTCAGGTGTATGCGTGTATGTCTCATTGGAACCTTGTTGAAACGCATATGCGTGTCATCACATTTAGGCGCATCCGTGTATGTCTCATTGGAACCTTGTTGAAACGCATATGTGTGTCATCACATGCGTGTATGTGAATTTCAAGTCAGAAAAAAAAGAGACATCCTTTTTTTTTTTGTCGACATGGGCTTAACAATTTTTGCCATTCTTACAATCACTCACTAGTTTTTTTAATTCTACAGTAATGTATACTGCACATTAAGAGGTGGGTGGCATACTGTAATTTTTATTTGGGGGTGGGGGGTTCAAAACATTTTTATAACCTGTTCAAAATATTTCTTTTAACTAATAATCTTGCATACACAACCGGGCTGGCAAAGCTGCTGTAAACGGCAGTAGTAGCACACACTCCCCCCCCCCCCCCACACACACAAAGCCTAAAGTATTTCAACTGCTTATCGACACCTCCCCTAGTGCCATTCATTATGTTGGAGGCTTTGTGTAAAGTCTTCTTGAGACCAATTTAACACACGCATGCGCACATGTGACAAGCCCTTCTTGGGGATTTGGCGAGAATGACTGACTCAGCATTAATCAATGTGAATTTCAATTCTGAGAAAAAAAAGAGAGACATCCCTTCTATTTTTTCTTGACATGGGCTTAACAATTTTTGCCATTTTTACAATCAATCACTAGCTTTTTAAATCTACAGTAATGTATACTGTACTTTAAGAGGTGGGTGGCATACTGTGATTTTTTATTTTTTGGGGGGGTGTTCAAAACATCCTGTTGACCTGTTCAAAAGATTTCTTTGAACTAGTAACCCTGCATACACACACTTGCTGGCAAAGCTGCTATAAACTGGAGTAGTAACACATTCCCCAACCCCCCCCCCCCCCCACCCCACACACACAGACACACAAAGCCTAAAGTATTTCAACTTCTTATCAACACCTCCACCAGTGCCATTCATTTTTTGCCATTCTTACAATCAATCACTAGCTTTTTAATTCTGCAGTAATGTATACTGTACTTTGAGGTGGGTGGCATATAGGCGTCCTTTTTTGTGGAATGCAAAAGTGACAAATCTCTCAATAGCTACAGTGTCTCGTCAGTAAAGATGACATCCTGAAAAGTCTCGCCACTTTCGATCCATGCCCGTGTCTGGTCCACTCTTTTGATCATTAAAATAAAAACAAAATCTGCATAGTGTGATAATGTTACGCACAATAAAGTGGTTTCTAAGAAACTTAGAAATCTATATGGGAAGGCTATAACACATATAACCACCCAAGAATGGTATAAACACCAAGAGGAGTTAAGACCTTAAGCAGAGACAAACACAGGGATAAGCAAAACACTTTTATCCATAAATGAATGAATTGGAGGCTTACAGAATCCAAAAGGATTAACAGCATAGGGAGTAGGTAATCATCCGATCATCCGTCACTGCTACTGCTGTACTGCTGCACGCCACCCGACTGTGTCTCGAACAGCCGTCACGTCACTTCCGGAATCGCGGCTGGTTGGAGATGACGTCACAGGCTCAGTGTTCTCTCTCGCTCAGTCTCAGGGTCACACTCAACGCGTTTCGACGCACTAGAATGACGTCTTCATCAGGAGTGTTTGTGACCTGTTCTAAGGGTCTTTATATACCCACTCAAACATATGTTATATGTGTTATAGCCTTCCCATATAGATTTCTAAGTTTCTTAGAAACCACTTTATTGTGCGTAACATTATCACACTATGCAGATTTTGTTTTTATTTTAAGGTACAATCGCTCCCCTGGTTTTTCCTGTTCATACTGTTTCCTGGACCCTGAAACAGTCCATCTAAGGGTTTGAGTGAATTATTGTATCCATATTTGCACTTGTTTTATTTTTATTTAATATCACATTGCATTTTTGTATATCACATTTATACACTTTATTTATTTATAGTATTAGAGCGCCATCTACTGTTTGTTTGCTTCACTCTTTTGATCATGTTGGCGTCCCTTATCATAGCATATGCTCTGTAATGACAAGGAATAATTTTACAGGTACAGTAAAACCACACTTTTACCTACTGTCCAGTACTAACTACTGCACAGCACTCTGCATACAGGGGGGTATTACTTACCTTACGCGTCCATATTTCCATCCCAATTTGCATCTCATCTACCTGATGCTGGTCTCAGATGCTGTTATATTATGAGTTTTCTCTAGAGCAGTCTTGACCCTTGCTGCGCACCTCTCATCGTTATCTTCACTGATTTGGTCCACCAGAAGCGTTGTCGTCCTACAGTGTAAAGGAAAACTGAACAATTTGTTACAGTAGGCCCCAAATTTTCTCTAAAATAAATTTAATACTGAATAACCTTAAAACTTGCCCCACAAATCAAGCATCCCAATAGCCTGCACTCATGGTACTGTTCCACACTCTGTTACTCCTACCACCCATTGTGACCAAGTACTGCAATCTACAGCATCTATTCCTTCACCTGCTGTCTCTGTAAGTTCCCCATCAAACCTCTTAGATTGTAAACACTTTGGGGCAGGGATTTCCGTTCCTATTGTCTGATTTTGCTGCACTTATTGCTTATTTGCTGTACTTATTGCATAATTATAATTCCCTGTACTGTATTCTTTGTGAAGCACTGAGTACACTTTTGGCGCTGCAGTATATAAATAAAGACAGTATGTACAATACAATATGCAATGCAGCCTGAAAAAGAATGAGAATCCGTGAATGTCTTGTATCCCTCTGGGGGAGGTGTCGATAAACTGCTGAATGTGCTATGCTTTGTGAGGGGGGAAGGTGCAACTTTGCCAGTCTGATTCAGCAGTATAATACACTGTAGTTCAAATACATAATTTGAACAGTTTTATAATAAAGGTTCGCTCCAGTACATACTGTAAATAACATGGGTGTGTGACTGAGATATTTCCATAAGCAGTATGCAAAGCAGAACAAGCCTAGCAAAAGGTGAAGGTTTTCAATAGTTTAACCCCCCCCCCAAAAAAAAAATTAGACTATGCCAGCTCATACAGTAAATGTATATAGTCGATATAAAAAGTAAGTGATTTTAAGAATGTAAAAATTGATAAAACATTAAAAACATGCATACAAGACGTTAGAGTAATAGAGGACAATTTTGGATCTCTAAAATATTTGCTAGGAAAAATGTATTGTAAAACACACTAATGCATTTTACCAGTGATAATGTAATTACAGTACATACTGTACAGTAAAGAAAACAAAAATGCTTACTCTGTTTTGACTGTGAGACTTCGCTTTACACTTTACACTTTACACTTTTTGCCTTACCATGGGCATGATAACTGAGGCCCGAAGCAACTACCCAGCATTGGATCTGTAAAATTCTGTGTCCTTTCTTGTACATATCCTGTATTCTCATGCTGAGATCCTTTGAAATCCTTTTCATCGACATCGCTGCTTTTAGAAAAAAAAATCAAGCACAGAGGAATGTATATTCGATGTGTATTCAATGTGCATTTAATCAACAAAAGGGATGGTGTATTTATACTTTAATTTAATGGGCCTCAGCCTCATTCGACAGGTTTAGTACACAGTACGCCCACTTTTAACACCTGCAGCTCGTGTCCATACCCTTGAAAATATTCAAAAAGGGACACTGTGTATAAAAGGTGACACAAATTGCATAGCCTCCCACACGCTGATCTCTATCTGAACTTGTTCTTGTCCAGATACAGCATTGTGCATTCTTCCGTCTGCTACCATGGATCAACCCTGATTCTACAGACGTAGGAACCTGCTTGCTTCTGCCGTGCCGACCACGAGAAAGCATAAGGCGGAAGCTGTTTCCAAGCCAAAGCCGAAGCGAAAGTCAAAGTAGAATAAAGAAAACGTTCCTAAGACTCCAAAGGCTAAGACCCCTTGGCCTTATTATGTGAAGAAGAAAATGCCTGCCATATACTTAAAGTAAAGGCTTTGGATGCCTGAAATTGATGTGGCAACAGCCAAGGAGGACCCTTTGTCCACCGATGCTCTGCTGGTAACCCCCAGCTCACGTGCTTCAGCACCCATCACCTACGAAGCTCTGCTGGGAACCCCCAGCTCATCTGCTCCAGCACCCATCCACACAGATGTCTATAGCACTCCTTGTACCAGATCTAGCTCGTTCGCCTGCATGCTGAATGGTTTAAGTTGTGTCAAAATCCCTGACAACTCAACGGTGCAAAAGATTGATCTTCTTTTGGAGATGATGTTCAATATGGATAGGTGTATGGATAAGATGTAGACGAAAATCACAGGGATCTATTCTTTGCTTGGAGTCCCTGCCCCTGTATGTCCGACTTAGGAGCAAGAGGGTGGCCTGGAGGCGCCTTATTCTACCATGGAGGAACCGCAATCCCTGGATTTGACCTTGATGCTTCCAACACCAAGCACACCATGGCCCCCCCCACGCTTACCCCCTCCATCTGCAGAATACATGTTGTGCTGGATGAGATGACAATCCCGGTAAGGCCATAACTGGAGGAAAACATCCTCCCAGACTACCTACCCTCGCCCGCTGCTAGAAGCACACCCGCTCTAGCACCCAGGATTGTTACACTCCCAGACATCATCTTGAGAGAACTGCCCAAGCACGTCCAGGAGAAATACAAGTTTGGAAGAGCTGGTCTAGCCCAGAAATATGCCCTGTTCATCTTTAAACACCACGTCAGTTTTGAGATCAATGGACCCACAATGTAAATTATAAAAGGAATAAAAGCAAGTCTGTCAGCAAATTTAAGGAACATAATAATGTTAACACTCATGTTATGAGAACCATGAGAGACACCATCAATGGCCTTTTGGAGCATACAAGGGCTCTTCCCTGGAAGGCCAGCTAATTTTCAAATGACTTTTCTGTTTGATTGTACTGTGCTGTACTGTAGTTCAAAATTTACTGAAACATGTTTTTAATAAAAACAAATCCTGTAGATTTTTTAAAATTGTTTCATTGTTTAATGTTTTAATGCTTGGTACTGTATAATCATTTATTTCTATTTCTGTTTTGCATTTGAATGTCTGAGCTTGGCAAAGATAAAGTGCAGGAAATAACCCCCCCTCCCCCCAATACTGACAGGTTAGAAACAGTGCTCCAATCCATACCTTGTTATAGTTACACTGAATACAGTTTACAGTTATAGTATATACTGTACAGTATACAGTATACTGTACTTATACAGTTATACTGTATATAGTTTGACAGTAGTTATAGTCCAATATTGTGAAAGACTCAATGCCTTTAATGCACTTTAAAACAGTATTTTTTTCTTCTCAGAGCTACAGCACTACAGGTGGGGGGGTGGGGAGAAATGAGCAAACGTATCGTACTGTGTGCATGATGTACATTAATTTGCCATAATCACCCCCTCTCTCAATGACAAAAGAACTACAGAATGCAATGCAGCCATTACAAAGAAGATAAAGAAGATACATTTGGAAGAGGCGACCTACGGTATTTTTGTATTATTCATTTTTCCTTGATTATCCTGTACAAATAAAAATTGTTCCTTCTTTTATTTATGAGAATCATTTGAACACCACCACCCCCAAATAATAATTAAAGTATGCCACCCACCTCATAACTGTAACGCTTGTACTCACCACGAACAAGGTGGGACCCCGGTAGTGAGGTGGGAAAGTATGAAACTGCGCACCTACTGCAGCGGAGGCACGCCTGGAGGGTAGTCAGCGTGGCCGGGTCTGTGATGGAGAGATTGGGTTAGTCCAGATACTTGCCGGAATCCAAGTGCGGAGCCAGGAGGATGGCCAGTATCCGTTATGCCATGGTCTGGGGTTGGAGCTGGAAGAGTGGTAGCATGTCCAAGAGCCATCGACAGGGTTGGAGAGGTGCGGGTAGTCAGGGGCAAGCCGGGGTCATTATCCAGAGAGGGTCCAATATCCAAGCCGGGGTCGTTATCCATAGAGGGTCCAATAATCAAGCCTGCTCGGGACACAAGAAAGCAATTACAGAGAAACAGCAAGGCACAAGGCAAGGCAAAACAGAACACAAGGCTACACAGATTATGCTCAGCAATGAGGAAGTAAAAGTGAAAGTATTTTAAAGGAAAAAGGAACCAATGAGGCAGGGGCAGAGCAGAGGCACAGCCACAAAATTGTTGGACAATTGTTGGGGAGATGGGTCGATGAACTGCGATGGGTCGGGACTTAGAAAAAATCAGGCCCTTTTCCTGCCTCGGATTGATGCTGGAGGTCACCGGAGCTGATAGCCATTAATAGCAGCTCCGGACCCCCCGACATGCATCCGATGCAGGAAACATGCATGTACAGCATCAGGTGGCTGTTAACCATTGTGAGGGTAAATGTGACGTCACAAGCCATATTTAAGGCCTTGACGCCTCATTTGAGCCCAAGAAGCCGACGAGACAGCATCGGCTGGGATTTAACATGGGGTTTTATGGATTAACAGATGAAGAAAGAAGATAAAGAACAACAAGAAATGGTTATAGATGAAGATAGAAGACGGTGAGTAAAGAAAGAAAAAAGAAGATTGGGTACCTGAGCCGGATCCTGATGGCGGATGGCATTGGATGCTGTTGGAGGCCTTCAAGGTACGTGAGCTTCCTGTTACCCCGGGAGTTGAAGTGCCACCGCTTCTAATGGTAAGTAAGATATTCAATGTTTGTAAATGTCTCTTTTTACAGGTTTATTCTTTGGATGTGTTTTTTTATTTTTTGGGGGAGGCACATTGACTGATAATATATTAATCTGTACCTCTTTAGGGTACAGATTAATACATTATTATGCCAATATTTGGGGGGCATTTCTCGCTTGTTATTGCATTTATTGATGTGGATGTGATTGTTTGTTTATGGTTAATGTAAGAAAAGGTTTGCGATTGGTGTTCGCTTGTACTTAATGTTATATTATGTTAGCTAATGTGTTTTATGGATACTTCAGAGATAGTTTTAATGTATTTATTTGTCTTTTAATGGTTACATTAATTAATGTAGGATTAATTCATTGTTTACATTGGTTAGTGTTACTATTCATTTTGAGTTGGTTTAGGGATTAATTGGTTTGATTGGGAAATGGTTTAATTAATTCATTGTTGATGTTGTAATTGCTTCTATTGATTGGATTAGCTGGCTACTAATTTTATTTAGTGAAGTGTGTTTTTTGGGAGTATAGTTAGGTTTTATTACTGTGTGTCTTGTGTATTACTGTATTTTTATTAGGGTGCCTATTGAGTGCTATAGAGGCTTATCATGCCCAAATTATTATTATATGGGTATGATATACCACTATACTACTCAATAGGTATAGGGTGGGTATAGTCTGTCTGGGGTGGGTGCTTAGGCCTCCCGGGTCAGGGTGGGTTAACCCCTTAATAACTATAGCGGTTAGGAACCGCTAAGGTGATTAAGGGGTTAGGGACCATTAGAATGTATTTATTTTCTATATATGCTTTCTGGCAACGGAGGACAGAGGGACCTGCTGTTGTGGTAAGTATAACTGTATTTATTTATTTTATTTATGTATGCTAATGCAGTGTTTAATAATGGGCAAATAATCTATTATCCATATCTGGATAATAGTTATTTTGCCCATTACTGTACTGTATGGGTTTGGGCGGAGGGGTGGGGGGGGGGGGGGCGTGTATTGATCTGTTTTTAAATATTTATTTAAATATCCATTTCTTTAATAGTGTTGAGGTGCAGGGGGTCTCCGGAGCTCAACCACGTTGGTTTTATGTCTGGGGACCCCCTGCTTCCCGAGATACAGGCACCTTTATGGGGTGCCGGTATCCCTCTGCATTGAAATGTCCCGCGTCACATGACCGGGACATTTCCTTGCATAGGAGATACTGGCAACCAATAAAGAGGCCTGTATCTCGGGAAGCAGGGGGTCCCCAGACATAAAACCAACGTGGTTAAGCTCCGGAGACCCCCTGCACCTCTACACTATTAAAGAAATGGTTATTTAAATAAATCATTTTCGGCCGACATTTCAGCTGGGAGAGGTGACTCTCTCAGAGCCGCTCTCTCTGCAGCAGAAATGAATCGCTGGTTTTTGCCTTTTCAGAGGCTCGAGGCTCTCGCTGGCAGCAACTAGCCCGTGTTTGGGCATTTTGCTATCACTGGTTTTCGAGCCTTTCTGAATACCGTGATAGCAACGCCCAAAAAAAACACATTTTAAATTCCCTGACGATTTTTTTTATGAACCCTCTCTGAATAAGGCCCTAAATGTGATGACACGTATATGCGTTTGAAAGTATCGAATAATAAATAAAACATATAGAATAAAAGATATACACTTATTTTTGGGGTTTCTTAGCAGAGTTAATTACACATGCAAGTTTATTGTAATTATATTGCAAAATGCAACGTCAAACAGTAGTGATGATTTCAGTACAATGTAAAAAATTATTGAATATGAAAACATAGCAGCATACGGTATAAGGTTTTCTATAAAGCTCCCAAATATTCTATCCTAATCAATAAAAATTGCACTGTCACTGTAAATGTTTTGTCTACTTGGATTTTTAAATCAGATTCACAATGAGCAAGCAACTTTAAAAAAAAGTAATATTAGATGTCCATCAAAATCCCTCCTTTTGCCGCTTGATGTCAAAGATTCTTTTCTGGGAAAAAAAATGATGCTAATATTTCCTGTATTGTGCATGCGTTAAGTCGCGTCATTGGAATTAAAGCAGCAGTTCAAGCAATATCCTATAGTACATGTGCGTCTGAATGATGAGAACAAACTTCTGACAGGCTCTGGCACTTGAACCCCACCCTCTCCCTAGCTATCCACCAATTGTATCTACTGTAGTAACTGCTCAGTCAATCACATTGCAGGACTACATTTTCAATAATTGTGCAAGAATTGAATTAAATTATATAACCCCGAGCAAAGAGATTGATTACAGGAGAATGGACTGATCTGCAGATTACTTTAGCTAATCCCTTTTCTGTGTCCACATTGTATTGATGCACATAATGTATTGTTTAAAAAAAATAAATTTAAACGGCATCTTGAACTGCAGCTTTAAACTTAACACTGTACTGTATAGTGTAATACAGTATACTGTAGTACATTATATTTACCTTCATTATAAACTTGCCAAATGGGTGGAGATGAGCCACTGTCACTCCCGTAGTCTGCATTATAGTTGATAGGTGAGAGTTGGCCTGCTACACTTGTAGTTGACAGCTGATGAAGCTGGAAATCTTTTTGGTACACGCAAGCTTGCTGGTACCTGTACGTGAAATCAGGCTCAGGCTGGAAATTTTGCAGGTATTCCGGTGGGGACAGGTAGCAAGGATTGCCGTTCACCAGGTTTTCACAAACGTTCGGACCGTATTGTAAGCCGATGCTGGTGCTGGTGCTGTTGACGGCACTCTTGCTGTGCTGTTGCCAGCGCTGACACATTGTTGGATTGGGATTGATGAATTTTATATGGATTAAACCCAAATTTTCTCCTTTTGAAGTTGCCATGATCAAACATACTGTAAAAATCTGGGACCACACCCCAATACCCTCTTGTATCTCCGGCTGGAGGAGCAATGCAAAAAATACACTGATCTTTACTTAAGGTTTTTCTTATCGAATACTTCCACCCACGGACGTCAGGTGAAAATTTGTAAAAATCGTAGTTCGGAATGACATTTTCATATATTTCTTCTACATGTTATCTGCTGTAGCATTAATTGCAGATAATATTAAAAATGTATAAATACAGTCAGGTTTTTTATACATGTACAGTGTACACATGGTGTCCAGACCAGTCAGCAATTGTGCAAGGATACTGTAGGAATGTAGAAGAAAGCACACAGCCTTGAGTTTTATAAGTTTTTATTATGAAGTGCCTAAATTTGATAACGTCTTCAAGGTTGAATCACAATGGACCACTGTGGTAGACTTTGGTTTTTATCTGGTTTAAAACACCTGCAAATTGACACAGTAGCACAGACAGAACTGTACACATTACAATTCTCTAATTTCTGCCACCAGGCAGATACGCGAAGAATTGCACCAAAAGAAATCCGAAACCATTCAATTAAAACAGATCAACCACAGTAAACCGAGGGTGCCTGGCGGCGTGAATACCGCGTGGAATATAGCAGAGCACACGAAAACGGCCGCTGCATCTGTACGAATTTTTAAGATCATTAAGCTCACAGGAGTCTAAGTTTCTGCTTAATAACATGTCTACTTGGCTGCTCTCACGATTATTTAAATATGTTTTATTAACCCTTTCAAAATAATTTTATTTTCAGATCATGACTTTTGTTAAAAAAAAAAAAATGTACTGGTATAGCTCAACTTTGTTTTCTACTCGTTAGAATAATCATAAAAAAGTTTTTTTTCTTTGCAATACAAATCAACTAACAGCTAACCAAGGTTAAATCACAATTGACAATCAGTATTGAAATGTCATGAATTTTTTTTCAGTGCAAAATAATAGATACAGTACCAAACTGGCAATAAAATTGTTAGGTAGCATGAAAAAGATTTTAAGGTGCATTTATTGTTGCCTTTTGATCTCCATCGTCCTTCCACTTCAGTGGGTCCCAATTCTGTATATATTTCTGATAGGTTGCCAATATGAATAGTAATAACAATCCACATCAAAAGACTTGTGCCCTTTAAAAGCACTCAACATATATAACAATCAAGCCAACCTGCTTCTCTCTCATAGACCAAACAGATTACAGTGCACACCTATGTATAAAGGATATCTAGTAAGCTACACTGTCTAAACTCTATTTCAAGCTATTACAGAACCTTTGGCAAATGGCTCAAAAAAGCTGTAATCACTTTTGATTCACAGTTTAAAGAATAAAAATACATGTTTCTGCCACTATTCAATATCCTGTGAAGCTATCTTCTCTTTGGTAGGAATGTTTTTATTTTTGATCACAGCATCTAATATATTTGGATATCTTGGCCCATATTATTTAAACAGTGCTACTTCCTATGACATGTTCCAATATGGAAAGACACCTTATGTAATGAATCGGGGGACACGTTCCCTGCAGCGTGTTCCCCCCTTACCGGTCCTGAGTGCCGCCGCACCCACTGCTCCCTCTGCCCGCCGGGTCCCTGCCTCTGCCGGTCAGAGGCCGCTCCGCTCGCTCTCCTCTGCGACATATGCCGCCACTGCCTCCACGCTGCCGGGGCGTGCGCGCAGGAGCATTACAGGGCTCGCGCGCACCCGATATTATCTGCCTTCCCCTCGCATGGCTGGTCGTGCCCCCTGCCTACCGCAGATCATTATTCTTCTCACAGCTGCACACCTGGCTCCCCTCTCCTCTAGGACCCTGAGCCTATCACAGGGCCTGCCTGGACGCACCTCTGCCCCACCTCTACCCTCTATTGGTCCCTCACAGTATATTACCCCAGTCTGCCCTCTCCTTCCTCGCTCTGCATAGCTTCTTGTGGCTTTGTGCTGTTCAGAGTTCTGTGCCTGGCTCTCCTTTGTGTTAAAGCTCTCGTTCCTGTAACTACCCTCCATGTACCCTCTCTGCACTTGATCTCGGCTTCCATTTGACTACATGTACCTCTCTAACCCCTGGACCTGGCTTTGGACTACGACTACACTGCCTTCTCCTACCCTCGACCAACGGCTTCTGGACTTCATTACTCGGACCTCTGGCGCCCCGGACTCGGCAAGAATCTGGCTAACCCTCTCTCACCAGACCCGGCAACGCACCCTACCACACTCTGGGCATGCCCTCACTGCTTTGGGTGCGTGTTATACCCTTACCCACCTCAGTACTGGAGACTGGTCTGGTCTGCGGGCAGTACAGCATTACACCTTACAGCCAATTCAGATGAACAGGCGTCCTCTGGCGCTGGGTGTTTTTTTATAGAGTAAAAGCACTCATTAAATATGGCCCTTTAAGTTTATGTTATTTGTCAAGCCTGGTTATTAGAGATCAACAAATTTGTTGGCAAATTTCGAATTTCATGAAAAAAATGGCAAAATGTTTGCAATTGAAAAATCATCTCAGTTAAAAAATAACCGTTGTTAAAATGTGTTTGTTTTTTTTAAAGTTAATATTAGCTAATATTCAGAATAAAAAGTGACAATTAGAGACGTTCAATAAAAAACTGCACAGCAGCATTTTACAGTGAAAAAAGGATATAGATTGTTCTGAAAAATTGGATAATTTTTGCTCACATTATATATTCGTAAATGTGTTAAAGTAAAAAATTAAATAAGTGAATTTTATTTGACAAAATCGCCATCAATACTATTCGTTTATTTGTATGTTTTTCTTTATTTATACTATATGTCATAATGAGACATATGTATGTTTTCTAATATTTTCATATATTTAAACTCTCATAGGCCCATATTCACAAGACAACATAAAGTAATTTAGCCATTAGAGATGGCAACTGTTCTGACAATTTGTTTTGCAATTTTTTAAAAATGTTAAAACGTTTAAATATTTTTTATGGGACATACTGTATACTGTAGGTTTAAAATGTCAAGCACAGTTGTCCACTTATGGCAATTCATTTCTTTCTTTTTTTTTTTTTTTTTTTTTTTTTACACCATTTGAATAAACTCTATTTTTTTAAATAGTTTTAGAATAATCAAACATTTAAAAAAAAATTAAAATGTGTTTGTTTTTTTTAAGCAAAATTGAACTTTGGCAAAAAAATTAACCTCTCTCCAAACCTCCCTGGCACAGGTCCTCAAATGAAAGTGCATAACGTGATATAAAGCAGAAAAAATAAGAAACAGTGTATACTATCGCAGTGTTATTGTAATGAGTATATATTAAGTGACTACCACTTTCACACAAATATACAGTATACTGTGTTACTTATATAATATATTATTTCAAATAGTGAACTGTGCAACACTTTATTATAAATATATTGTGATAGCTAGTCCCCAATAATGACTCGCACAAATACAATCCTCAGATGTGGAAATACAAATTGTCAACCCATTAACCTTGTGTTCTATTGATTCTAGACACTCATACTAAACTGAATTTTATCAAGTGGGATGTTACTTTTTAGAAATGGAGATTTTTGAACAATTGAAATGATTCAACCCAGAGGATTCTGAAGGTGTAGCATCGATAATACAGAAAGATAGAAAAAAATAACATAGCGTGTTACAAATGTAATAAAAACAATATAAAACCATTTTTGCTTGATCCAAAAATACTTGCACGCCATTCATAATTTTATAAGCAGTCCCCAATTGTGTGTGTGTATATATATATATAAACAAAAAGAAGACAGCGAGGCTACCATAGCATAATATTGTAAGTGCACAGATTACGGGCACTCACAATGTTTAAAATATATATACGCAAGGAAACTCGAATGTAGAACTCTGAACTTCACGCTCACTCTACTGTCTGGTGTGCCGGAGTGTGCATCCACACTGTATTCCATCTAAAGACTAAATATCGCGATAGTTGCCCACGGTATCCGGATATTCAGTGATCCTCACAGGAACAGCGCTTTCAACCACCAGTGTTAATCACTGGTAGCGGACTCGCGTACGCACATAGGGGGGAGGGATAAGCAATATAAATAACACTGTTCAAAAGTTCATATATTCGTGAGAGTCCTTGTCTTTAACCCTACCATCTATATATATATATATATGTAACACAGTTTCTTCCCCTCTCTGGAAGATGAACTACCAGTTACTGCTGTTTGTGGTGCGGTCATACCTGTGATGGTCCAGGAGAGCTGAGTGGTTCGCGATGGTGTGGGAAACAGGACAGGCTTTTCCAGATCTTCAAGGTTCATTCAGGGTGTCAGCACCTCCAGTTCCAGTGGGCGCCAGGATTTCCAGAGTCAGTCCCCCACTAGGGCAGATTCCATCCATACCCCTACCCAATAGACTGAGCTCAGGCAGGGGTATATAAAAAGGGATTAATTATTGTAGCAGCCACTGCTAGCAGTACAGAGTATGCATGAGGATTGATCTGGGTCCCCAAACATCTGGATGGTGCCTTGGCTCTCTGGTAGATGAGGCCTATAACCTCTCTTGCTCAGTCAGCCCATGAGGGACTGACTGCATGTCTCACTCCCAGCCGGGAGCTCAACTTCTTGCTTCTTCACCACATGATAGAAAAAGGCACTGGATGGCGCTCTATCCTTTCCCAATAGTGTTCAATAAATCAAAATCAGTTAATTTAAGAGGACTATATGTCCAGTGATCACACTTTAATTAAATAAAAAAAATTGTAAAATCTGTGTACAAAATCTGTGAAAAATATATATAAAATATAATTAACATAAATAACAGAACAGCTTCTCTTGACCCTTTAGCGTAGACTGTTTCAGAAGTAAATATACCAGGGAACAAAACATCTTCGCTCCCCTGCGTTTTTTTGGTTTCTTCACCCCAGGAGGCTGGGAGCTGGACTGCTAAAATTTAGCACTTCCTCTCTGATGCACCAGAAAGGGAGGGCACAAGGTCTGTACCACTATTGGCTGTACACAGACCCTTGTGGCACCACCTCTTCCGTCACTCAGCGAGACAGTATGAAGGGGATCAAAGCCCTAGGATAGCCTGCCACAGCCTGTAGCTACGAAGGACTTATGTGACAGGAGGCACAGAGGCAGTCTGGACCACACATGGCTATATATATATATATTCCCTCAAACATCTCTAAAATAACTTAGTGAGACATGTCTGTGCTGAAAAAGACCTACACCTGAGTGATATGCAAAGTATATTTAAATAAGCCCCGTCCCACACTTTCTAAAATTATTTCCTTACCAACTATATAATAAGCCTAAGGCAAAAACCTAATGTTGTCAGACCCAACAGGAATAGAACCCGCAACCACTGCTTTTCTAGGTCAAGGGTGCACAAACTATTTGCGCAGCGGCCCCCCCCCCCGCCTACTCCCCCCAGTGCTCATGCCCCCCTACCTTCCTTTCCAGCGTTTGGGGTCATGTGACATTACGCCATGACCCTGCAGCGTCATTTGATGCTGCGCTGCCATGTGACGCGTCGATGTAGACCCGGCTGGCAGCAGGTAAGTAAGTTACAGAGGCCTCACGCCTCTCCGGCATTAAATTTAAATGCCATGGGGAAGAGATCGGGGCCCCTGTAAACATCAGCGCCCCCCCCCCAGCAAAATATCCCGCCACCCTGGGGAGCGCGTCCCCCAGATTGCACACCGCTGTTCTAGGCCACAGCCCTAGCAGAGTGAGCTAAACCAACTGATGGCTAATAGTGCTGTTACAGCTGTTCTTCACATTATTTTTAATTGTGTGTGTCAGAAAATATGTTTTATTTAATCCCCATTAGAATATTAAGAGAGAGAAAAGGTAATCCTTTAAATTAGGTGTACTCCTAAATACTCCAGTGGGTGAAATACCCCATAGAGATGTAGAATGAAACTTTTAATACATTTCAATTAAAAATGAGAAAAGACCTCAAAAGAGCTACAAAATAGAGGCTACATTAACGTAACACAATATATACGTGATGTATACATTAAATGTATATACGTGAGGACGTATTGAAATGCGAGATGCCGTGCATGCACAGTGATATGCACGCGAGACGCCATTGAAAGAACAGGATTCCGTGGGGACTATAAGCTCCATAATGCAGGGTGGCAGGTAGTCAGGTGCACTAGATGGGCCAAAAGGGCTGCAACTTCCCCTGGAAGGGAAGATTGCTACTTTATGGGTGTTTGCAGCCACGCCAATCGGAGGTGGGACAAGGTCATTGTGAGGATTCGTCGTCCCGGCGTTCAAGGACCATCTCCTCACCTTACTGGCCCTGCGGTTACAGACACTCAAGATGCGCATCCTGTTGGTCCTGTGACACGCGCGCGAACCTTGCGCAGTCTGCTCCGGCATCTGCGGATCCTGATCCCGCCCTTCCCCTGGGTGTACGACGCGGGCACTCATCCAGCGTTCCCGCTGTTGCGGTAAATTCTGCCCCCGTTCTGTTGATCAACAGAACCAACGTGGCAGTGATGTGCGCTCTAGGCTCCGCCCTCGCTATGATGTCTCGCAGAACCGGCGTGGGAGTAGCACTCTCTCTAAACCCTGCCCTCGGAAATCTGTGGCACGCGCGGGCTGCAAGCAACCTCCTACCTGATCAGGCTGCATCATCGGGCACACCTGTGTGCACCAGCAGCCTATTAGGTTTCACTTCCTGGTTACTCCCCTGCTTGCTATTGGAGCCTCCTCCTTTATATACCCTTCACTTTCAGCTTACCTTTGCTGAGCATAGTCGTTGTGATGCTGTGTCTTGCCACTTCTAGTTCCTGAACCGTGCCTTGCCTGATCGTGTTGCTGTTAACCTCTCGTTGCCTGAACCCTGCTTGTACCTTGGACTCGACTCTCTCTAATCCTGATCCGGCTTGTTGACCTTTCTCCTGGCTCCTGTCCCGACCTCGGCTGAAGTACTCCTACGATCCACCCATCTCCTATCCTGCACCTGGCTACGTACCACGACCATCCGATACTCTCCAATACTGAACCTGGCTACGCACACTGACGATCCGCAACTCTCCACTCCTGAACCTGGCAAGTACCTCAATTACTCTACTATCTATAATCCTGGCCTGGCCTAAACAACTACTCTACACGCTAATCGCGCCCACGTGGCTGTGGGTCAGCGTATCTCAATTCCCTGCCTCAGCACCGCAGTCGCGCTTCGTTTGTGATGAGCTACGCGTTACAGTCATGGTAGGTTGTATGTGTAGGTGTCTGTGGCACCTGCTCTAGGCCAGAGACCCCCTACTAGGCCCCAGCTAGGCCCCGACTCCACTCAGGTTGTGGTTGCTACAGGGACTGGCCCATGAGATAGGGACACTGCCCTTGTAGCTTAAGTGTGAGGAATACAGGACGCGGCTGCATCCTGGCATCTGGTGGTCTGGGACCAGATCACAATCTACAACATAGAGACACTGCATGGTAGCACCCTCCAAGTGGGACACCACCCAACATAATCTTGGAGAAGCTATGCAATACTAATAATAATAATAATAATAATAATAATAATAATAATAATAATAATAATAATAAAAAGTTGTCAAAATGAAAATATGGTAAAATGTTCATGCATTTCACTTGACATGTGCAGAAACAAACTGCACCATAGCCCTTTCCCTCACATGTACAAAGGTCCAGCCCAAATTGTGTCTCAGTCTGATGCTGAACTAAGACACTGGTATATCATGCTTGTGATGCAGAATATTCTGACCCTATGGTCCATTTTATGAACCTTTGTCTTCCCTTGTACATGATACCTAATGCAGCGTAGTGTCACCTGGATGCCCCCGTTGCTGCAGCTACCATTGGATTGTTGTGGTTGTGAATCCTTTCTCGTACATGTGTCTCGTATTATTTTAATACTACTTTCTTAGTTATTTTTTTGGTCATAATTGTTATAGTTTATGTAATAGGGTATGTCCCATAATACCTCTCTTTCCCACAGTGTTTCTGTTATGTAAGCCCCTAGTATGTTCAGGGAAGTAACAGGTTAATCTATGGGCCAGTGACCCTCCTTATGCTCCACTTGTAAGTGAAGGAAGTAAGGTGGTGACTCATGGCCTGTGTAAGCTTATCAGAGATGGGTACAGTCCATGAGCATGCCCCTTCCTGAGATTTCAAAGTGGGAGTATCAAATTTAGTCAGTATTGTGCTGGGAGGAGAAGAGAGCACAACGGCTGTCAGTCTTCCCCATCGGGGGAAAGCATGCCCACCCCAGGCTCAGGCCTGTGGATCATCAAGAAATTCGTTGGGCCGTTTGTCAGAAGTTTTATTGTGCAGTGCGGCAGAGGACTTGCTGAACATTTGCCACAGAATTTGCTTGGAGAGGAGATTTTCGGCGCTTCCAACCCGCCCCCAGTGAGGTGTTTCCGGAGAGAGAGAGGGCGGCAGCCCCTGGAGAGCTCCAGAGTCGCGTAGAGTGACGTATTTCCGGTCGCCGAGTGAGAGAGATCCTGGGAGGTCACGTGCTCAAACGGAGCTGCAATCGGAACAGATACATCCTATCCTCTGCTTATGGTCTCTGGCAGTCCTGTAAGTAGGATTCTGGTTTTAAAACACCGGATCCCGCATCTGCCTCATTTATATTTGTGTAATAAACTAACTTTTTAATATAGTCAGCCTTACTTGTTTTATGTAGTGTTTGTTCCGTTTTGTTTGTCCTGTATGTTAGTATCTGCATTGTTGCACTATGATGTGTTTTCTTTGTCTCTTTTTCTGAATATGTGTATGGAGTAACATCGTGGAGAAGGCTGGAATATCGCATCACATCTACAGATATCCATCACTAGAGACATTTAGACCATTGGACTTTATTATTCCCTTTGGACTATTGCGGCGCCGGTCTGTATTGTTCATTTTTTTGGGTTGGGATATAGCTACTGTCCTGTTCGAGTTAAGTCACCCTTAATATGGACTGCTAGGTCTAGGATGCCTAGAAGGTGGTGTACCTTGGTGGTCCCCAGGAGCCGGTGAAGGAAGGGTCTGCAGTATTAGTGCCTAGTGGGTTGCATAAAGTCTGTGGGTATTGTCCAGAAAGGAGGAATCACAGTATCCTATGTATGAGTAGTGAGTCTCAAGCACCAAGAATCATAGAGAGCTGGATTTATTAATAGCAAGATGAGATATGCTTCAAAGGAGGTTTTGCCTGCAAAAGAATAGTCTCTGAGTTATTAGCTGAAACATAAGGAACATTCACATACATGAACAGGGTTTCCAAGATGGTGTCCACCGCGTGGTGGTACGTGTGCATGAGTCCAAGATGGCGCTCCCACCAAGAAAACGGGACTGCATGGGATGTTGTGCAAGATTTACAGAAAGAGTTGCAAGCTTTTTGCGCCAAACGGAAGGTTCCGCCAGTCATGTCAGACTGATGATACTAGCCAGACCTCTGAGATTCACAAAGGGGAGGAGCTGATCGAGTAACAGACAATCAGAGCTGTTTTCCCATATGGGAGGGGTCCTAAGAGCAGACCCCAGATCTAATTCTACTGTGAGCTGTTAGAGAGAGAAGAGCTGGTATATTATTGTGAGGTACAACCACAAATATGGCTACCTCTAGCGAAGCAAACAATTTGGAAGTTTCCAATTACTCCCTCCCAGGTGTCTACCTGATGGTGAGGATTGGAGGACAAATTCATCTGCGCTGTCTGTGCAAGCACTGTCGCATGCCTGGTGGCCCTGTCGGCCTAGATGCGCGGTGCCAGCACTGTGGCACCTACTATCTGTGGCCTGCCAGTCCAGTGTCTGCGAAGCTGCGTGTGCCTATCTCATGAGCCGTTACCCTGATTGGTGCAATCCCTTTCCTGTTTCCTACTGCCATGGATGCTGCGGGCCCATATGCCCTTATTTATGTGGCCGGAGGCTCCAGTGGTTCTGTGCCACCTACAACTACTACCTCAGTTGCTGCTACAGACCCTGCTTTGGGCCTGTGTGCCCTACAATGGCTTGCCCAGCCTATTAAGAAGGTACCAATGGTCCCAGGCTTGGGATCAGTACCTATCCACGCCAATGAGGGTGAGTGGACTGCCCCAGTGGTGTCGGTCCCCAGGTGACCGCAGAGCAAGTTAGCTCCATAAGTATGGTTGCCCGGGCAACTGACTCACCCCGGCATCGCGTCCTCGCGGAGGTGTCCCCCCTAAGTGAAGAAGTGGATATCTACCAGGTGGGACCTGCGGAGAAGAAGTCATCGCTTACCTGCCCGTTCCTGTCATTTTCCGGTCCAGATGAATCCTTCCCTGAGACTGCTGAGGTTCCAGAGCGTCTGATGAGATCCGCCATCGCAGATGATGACGGAGATGCCCGTATGCTGCCTGCGGAGGAACCGTTGGACATCCCCTACCTTGCTGTGGGTGAGCCATCAAGTTTCTACTTCACAGCTGATCCGGTTACGGCCTACTTGCCTGAGGTGCCGGGTGCCACCTCGTCCAGTTTGAAGCTTGGTGACAAACTTCCGTCTCACCGGAAGTGACGTCATCAATGGCACCGGGCGTGAGCTGCTCCGGTTGTCTTGCGAGATTGGCACTAACAGTTGACGTCACCAAAATGGCACCCGAGGAGCCCGTCGCACCATCGCTGGGCCCAGAGGCGTTGAGTGTGAGCCTGCATCCGTCAGATGTCGCCTGTCCGGTGAAGGCTGACCACCCAACCGAGAAGTATGTCCCTGCACCAACACCATCCCCTGAAGGACTGGGAATGGGCCATTGTATTGGTCCAAGGTTAAGTCCCCAGTTAAGGTAGAGGGAAGTCCCTTTCCAGAGGAAAGTTAATGGACTTGTTAAAGCCCCAGTTACAGGCCCTAGTGATAAATACCCCATCTCCCACTACCCCTGTGCTGGACATTCAGGACTTTGCTCAAGCCCATTCTGCCCCTGCCACTGCCCCGTCTTCAACCTGTGGGTCACAGAAGGTAAAATATGTCGATCCTACAGTACAGCCTTTAGTGTTATCCAAATTTCCTGAAGATGTGAATGTGGGGATTTGGTTGAGTGAAAGTTCTGGGCATCTGAGGGAGACATTCCATTGGTCAGGTGTGTTGAACGACCAGGGAGTAGAGAGTCTTATCACTCTTTGAGGAGGTCCTCTGGATCCCAGTCATTAGTATCAGAGGGATCAGTGTCTTTATCCCCATCTGTTCCCTCAAGTGCATTCTCACCGGTGCATGGCAGACCTGATGTCCCTATCACAGGACACATGTAAATGGTGGTACCCTATGTTCCAGGGTTATTTCCCTGAGATAAAATACACCAGGTTTATCCTAATGAATGGCCCTATAATTGACCATTGGTGGGAAGAGGGTGTATTTACTCCTGAGGAATTGGCTGAAGCTCTCTGTAAAAGGGAGAGTGAAATCAAGTTGGGGTACGTATTCCTAAGGGCTCCGATAGTTTAAAAAGGAGTCTAAACCCTAAGGATATGGAAAATAGCTGAAGCGCTCAAATGCAGGTATATCTCAAAATGATAATAAGCCAGACCACTGTACCAGGGTACTAACAATTGATATAGTACCTATTGTGTCATATAATGGGTACTATCCTCCTGAAGACAGGTGGTGTGTGGTGCAACCCACTCACCATATGTCTCATTGGCAGGTTCCCCTGAAAAATATGCAAATACTCACATCCTGGTAGGGCAGGCAGGCAAGCTGTGCAGCTACTCAATGCAATACAGGGAAAAGGGAGACCAAAAAGCGCACCAGCACAAACGGAGCAGGAAGAAACCAGAACAAAAAAATGATTAAAAGCCCTTTTAATCATTTTTTTGTTCTGGTTTCTTCCTGCTCCGTTTGTGCTGGTGCGCTTTTTGGTCTCCCTTTTCCCTGTAAACCCTAAGGATCCAGGATTTTGGTTACTACCCATCCAGGGAGCTGGTCGGAAGGTACTTAAGTTGAGTAGAGCTGATCGGGCCATAAGAGCCAGGTTCCGGCAGTCTCATGGGTACCATTTTCCCTATGTCTCTGAACCCATTACGCAGGAGATTGAGAATCACCGCCTTGAGTGGCTAAGGTTAGCAGTCAATGACTATCTCCAGCGTAAAACCAGCTATAAGGAGTTCATAACTGACTCCCTTATTTGTTCCGCTATGAGGGAATGGTTAATTGGGACATGTTTCTACATGGATAGGGTGGAGGCCTGCCAGCAAGCCGGTGCTCCCAGAGTCTTTTCAGTGTAGGTGGAAGATTATGATAGATGACCAGTTAAAAAAAAACGGTTCCTAGATACTACCACTAGGTTAAATCCATCTAGTTATGTTAATATGTCATCACTGTCACCAGTGGATGACATAAGTTTTGTATGTATATCGGCTGATGTATCTATGCTAATCATGAGTACATTTGTGTCATTCTGCAGATCCCAGAATGACGGATGGTGCCACAAATTTGGACCCAAGCGAGGTCGTTGGGAATTTTACCCAGGGGAGAGTTTAACAGGATATGTCCCATAATACCTCTCTTTCCCACATAGTGTATCTGTTATGTAAGCCCCTAGTATATTCAGTTTGAAAACTACAATTAATTACAGTTATTTTGTTATACATGACAGATAAGAAAAATCAGAGTTATTATAATATCTGGTTGCATAAATTAACAAAGGTTATACATTCATTTTAAAAATATATAGCATGCATGGTATAACAGATTACATGTACTGTAAAATACCAATTCATGTTTTGTTTTTTTAAATGAGCATTTTTAATTGTGTTCAGACATTATACTATTTCAAATGTTAATGTTTCAGCAAACTATTTTTGTGTAATAATATGACCAAATACTCTATAGTGTTTAATCAGTTACAACGCTAAAACATGATAACATTAATATAAAAAAAAGTATATTGATAACAAAATAGTACATGAAATTTACAAAATGTCATCATTTAATTTCTTAGTTTTAGCTTGAGAAATGATTTAAAACGGGTTGTTGCTCTCCTTGCTTGATTATTTTTCAGTTTGCCATAATTCACTTCTAAGCTAAAATTGATTCCTCCAGCTGTCTCACACTGCGATGAATACTCTAATCAATTAAAAAACTTCACTCAAGTGTAACCTCCTGGTTTTCTACCTCTATCTCTTTACCATAATGTTTGTGACTGTAACCATATGCATGCATTCCCATGTTTATGCCTGCATGTGCTTTTTTTAATGTTTTAATTTCCTTTCCATTTTCAGCTTCATGGTTTTTTTTCACTACTTTGACATTCTGAAACCAACAGAACCTTGTTGCATTTTCTTTAAAAAATACATCTTGAAAAGTTACTTTTTGGCATTCTAAATAATTTGATATATTTGCATTCCATATTATAAACACATTAATAATGCAAAACGCATTAACATATTCTGTCAAACGATGATACAGATATATGGATCCACGTTTTAAAAATATGTGCAAGTTTGAATAATACAAAATTTTATCCATATGCACGTTTTCTTAAAATAATATATTAAAAAAATGTTTGTTTTTAATGCAATAACAAATCTGGAAACCCTTTCACCTTTTTTTTCTCTAAACCATCATTAAAGAAATGACCAAATTCATCTCACACTGCATCTCTCAATTGTCATGAATTAATTATGCCTCATTTGGTTTTATAATTTTGTTTGCAATGTAAGTCATTGTTACGAGTGAAAATATATAGGATTAACATAAGGGGAAAAGAACAACGATAATCACACAACTAATGTAGCGTTAGCCATATAGTTTGTGCATCAAAAAATCCCATAAAGATGTGTCAGTTTGATTCTCCAACTTTTTCCTGCCATAAAACTAACTTTAGTATATTTTCTCTAGGTGCATAGTAAAAAGTGTGTGTTTATATTCATGAAACAATATAAACAATATAAAAATGACACACAGGATTTAGTATATTAAGCATGAAAACATAAAATCTTTAATATGTACATATGTAGCAAGTCTTATGGTTTTTGGTACTGTAGCAAGATGTGTGATTCCACGCGCGCAAACACTTTGCTTACAACTGTCTGACCGGACAGCCAACATAATTATTTGTGTGGTTTATTTAATTGCAATTCAGTATGTGTCCAGCAAATTGCACACGCTATTCACCTGTAAGACCCACCTTGAGACACACTTGCTTAAAGAAGTATATGAGTAGCACCATGGCTAATACTATACACATGATGCATAAAGCTTGGACCCCTGCATAAACGCTTGCCAGAATGCCCTCTTACTGTCTCTGTACGTTCTTCCTACCTACCAATTAGATTGTAAGTTCTTCAGAGCACGGACTCCTCTTCCTAAATGTCATGTTTATGTCTGAAGCACTTATTCCCATGACCTGTTATTTGTATTATTTGTTATTTATATGATTGTCACATGTATTACTGCTGTGAAGCGCTAGGTTAATTAATGGCACAATATATATAAAGACATACATACATACACACATACATACACTGAATGTGTTTGTCCAATGAAACAAGCAACCAGTCTAGAAATTTCACATGCAATAAATGTGTCTATGAATCCTGTGTACTGTATGCTTCCATGTTTGCCACATCTAGCTAGTAAAGGCCTTCCATAGGTGTAGGGTCAGTGCCACTGTCCAGTTCTGTTATGATGAACTTGTGCATTAAAATTGTAATTCTTTCCAT
The DNA here is from genome assembly GCF_040206685.1 of Ascaphus truei. Lineage (NCBI taxonomy): Eukaryota > Metazoa > Chordata > Amphibia > Anura > Ascaphidae > Ascaphus > Ascaphus truei. The sequence goes on from NC_134485.1 coordinate 310,904,215, forward strand.
ATTTTGGAGGCAGAGTCCAGAGTAGTGAATTACACTTTTCACAAGGTTCCCAAATGGGTCCTCATCCACTAATGTTTCAACCAAATGTCAACTCTGATGGGGGTGAAAATGGACTGGCATTTCTGTATAATGAGTGCAGGCTGCTACTAGTCCAATAAATCCATGTGGGAGATTGAGGTGTGTTTCTTTTCAGTTGCCATACAGAACCTGTAGGTGCATGTTTTTGTGATGACAGTTTTTTTGCCTGCATTAACATTTGTCGATAGCAACAGAGGAGGAAATGCAGTTGCGCTATCTATGGCCCCTCTAACCCACAGAGTAGAATTAGTCAGGTACTGTAGTATCCAAAAGAAAGTACAAGTAACTTTATACTGTACCATACAGTGTAACAATGCAGTACCATTATCTTTGGTTAGTTTTTAACACATCACCGCAGACATACAGAGAACAGTGGAAGGAAAGTTGGTCCTGATTTTGGAGAGGATGGAGATGGCCATCGTGGGTCTGTATTCTATTCTATCCCCTTAGCAGCGAGACAGCAAGACATCTGGGGGAACAGTACCCACCCCCTGCATCTACATGCCATACGCAGATGTTACACAAAATCCCAGACATGAATTTGTGGCTACTAGCACCCTTGATGCTGGGAGAGACCTCCAGGAAAGTGTCATCACAGAGCAGTTAGTGGTGCCTGCTTTCCAAAGCACACATGCAGCACCACGGAGGCAAAAACACAAAATAATCTGTGGCAATGCTGGAAATGCAACAGAGAACATCCATCTTTACATTACACCAGGGGAACGAGTCAATATGCCCATGGTAATCTTCAAACACCATGTGAGTTTTGAGCAATATTCCAAGTGGTACAAATAAGTCAACTTAGATGGCTCCATGGGTAAGATGGCTATTCCCACCAATTTTCAAAGAGCCATTATAGATGAATTGAAGAAGCAGTTTATACTGTGTGAAAGACACAATCAATGCACTTTTATGGCAGTAGAGGACTGTGGTCATGAGTCTTCCGAGTGAAGAAGAATGTATGGATTGAATAAATACAGTATTTTGTGGCTGCATTTAACCAATATCTTTTGGGACAAAGGATTTTCTAATTTTGTTTTTTTGGGGTCAGAGGGATACCTTCCCAGTGACAGGTCTCCTTGAAGTAGGTTGTACCTTAAGGTAGAAGAAAGGATTCTTGGTCCTGGTTGATGCCATTCATCAAAATGTTCTGCTAGTTCCAATTTAACAAACCGCAACATGCTGTAACTGAAAACTTCATGCCATGCATTTTGTGGATTTATGCTAACATTGAGTTCTTTGTTAGCATCTGGAAAGCTACCATTATTAGTTTTACCTTTTGTTGGTTCAGAATTCTTTCTGTGGTTAGTTTAGCAATGTTTTGAAGTGTGTTTTTGCATTTTCTGGTGAATCAAATAGTGGTGTCTTGGAGCTTTCTATCAGCCTTAATTTGGCTGGGTACAGCAGTGCAAACCGTTCACTGTTTTATTTATTTATTTATAAAATATTTTACCAGGAAGTAATACATTGAGAGTTACCTCTCGTTTTCAAGTATGTCCTGGGCACAGAGTAAAACAAATAATACATGGTTACAAGTACAGTTACATAAATGAACAGGGTATACATTATATACAAGACATTGCGTGCACAGTTAAAGAAAATATATATTATGAGCGTATGAAACAGTTACAGACCAGATTAAAATGTGAGACAGCCTTAGATTTGAAAGAACTTAAACTGGTGGTGGATGTGAGAGTCTCTGTTAGGTTGTTCCAGTTTTGGGGTGCACGGTAGGAGAAGGAGGAACGTCCAGATACTTTGTTGAGCCTTGGGACCATGAACAGTCTTTTGGAGTCTGATCTCAGGTGATAAGTGCTGCAAGTGGTAGGGGTGAGGAGCTTGTTCAGGTAGCTGGGTAGCTTGCCCATGAAGAATTTAAAGGCAAGACAGGAAAGGTGAACTTTGCGCCTAGACTCTAGTGTTGACCAATCTAGTTCTTTGAGCATTTCGCAGTGATGTGTGTTGTAGTTGCATTGGAGAATAAAACGACAAATTGAATTGTAGAGGGTGTCAAGTTTGCTAAGGTGGGTTTGAGGTGCCGAGCCATATACTATGTCTCCATAGTCAATAATTGGCATTAGCATCTGCTGTGCGATACGCTTTCTGACCAGGAGACTTAGGGAGGATTTGTTCCTGTAAAGTACCCCTAGTTTGGCGTAGGTCTTGGTTGTCAGGGTATCAATGTGCATCCCAAATGTTAAGTGGGAGTCAAACCATAAGCCCAGGTATTTAAAACTTGTGACAGGTGTTAGGGTGGTGTTAGTTTTAGTAAAGTTTCTTGCATAGTGGGGAGAATTCCCAACTTTTTAGTGATACTTGGGATGAGAAATCTTGGAAACGCAATAATTTGTTTCATTCATATTGCAGGTCTGACTTTTTCCTGTAGGAAGTTATGATTGTTACTTTGTCCACATAGTTTAGGAACCTTAGGATAACTGGTCAACGTTGTTGCTTTGTCCTGGTCTCTTTCTGGTCCCAATCTATTCTAATTTCAGATATTCTGGTGTGTTTAAAATTTTTAATGCATGCCATATTCTGAGAAGTTGTGTGAGGTATTTTCCTTTCACAGATTCTGATATTCCTATGATAGTCAGGTTCATTCTATGGCTTTTGTTCTCTAGGTCGTCTAATTTATCTTGAATAGTTGCTGTTTTGGTTTATATTTTAAGTTCGTGTTAAAGTTGTTGGATTTCTGCCTCACATTTTTTTGTTCTGTTATCTACTTCTTCCAGTCTATGACAATGTGAGTTGTTCAGTGTTAATGGTTCTTGTATAATCTTTTCGAGGGTTTGATATTTTTTCATTGAATATGGGGAGATTAGATTAAGCACTTCTCTGGCTGCAGCTTCTGTGGAACAAATTTCATGCTCTTTTGATTCGTGTGTTGTAATACCGTGAATCTTTTCAGATAAATCTGAGGATTAAGGGCTCTATGCAGTAAGCGCCGAAAAAGTGCAATCGCCAAGGGTACCTTATCGGCATGATTCTGCCGATTTTCCCTCTCCGTATGCAATAAGTGCCGAATCCCTTCCGAATCAAGCCGAAAACATTTGCTCCCACTCTGCCGATGATTTGCCGATCACACACAGGTGTATCGGTGTGCATGGCGAGGTGGTGTTAGGTTCCCCAATGAAACTTCTTGCTGAATCTGCCGAAGCAAGCATGTTTTGGATTGAGCGGCCCATTTAAAGGCAGCGTGTATTTTTATTCATTCTCTGTGTTGTTGGGAGAGAGACACACAGAGCTGGCCGATTTACATATTTCATATTGACTGAGACAGTTGTGGTGTATTGTGAGAGGTTTGTCCTGTGTTGTTTTGTTTACATCTTTGTCTTGTTTTCACTTTGTAAGTGTTCAGTGCGATTGTCTTTAAATTTCTTTTCTGTTCTTTGTGAGTGCTAGAGGTATGACCGCAAGGTGTGGGAAGAGTGATGCTGGTGTGAGTGGTACTGGTAGTCATGTGAGTACGCGTCTGAGTGAACGTAGGATTCAGAGGACTGCTGTTGCTGCGAGTGCGAATGGTGTTGCTGGGAGTGCGAGTGGTGTTGCTGTGAGTGCGAGTGCTGCTGCTGGTGGCTCTGTTGCTGGTGCTGCTGGGGTGTCTGGTGGTGGGGTGGTTGCTGGTGGCCCGCTTTTGGAGTCTCTTCCATTGGAAGAAGGAGAGTCCAGTCAGCAGCAGCCAAGCTCTGGGCCTGCACGTATTCGGAAGTAACGTCTGGAGCGGCCATGTAATCCTCGGTTCAATGAACATGAAAACACAGTTCTTGTCACAGGGATTCTGGAGCACTATGACTGTCTGTATGGGCATTTACTACTGCACCGACACACTTTATTCGAGCAAATACCCAGTATGTACCTGGCAGATACCTGGAATGCGCCGCTCCTCACCTCTGACAAGCCCCGTTGCGTTTGCCTTCCCAGCCTGGGTTCATGCCTGGCTGACGGGCGGCTGATCTGTTAAATGATAATGATTAGGATTTAATAGGCTGCAATGCTTCGCGTGTCTACCAGATGGCATAAATTCATGAATTGTAATGCAGTATATATATATATATATACTGTGCAGTATTGCAGCCAGCGGGAATAAAATGATTCAATCCCTGCCTGGAAAATAACCCAATGCACTTGGGCAGAAAACAGTCACAAACCTCAATACACCTGGGTATACCCGAATTCGTGGGACTAGCCGAGCTCGAATAAAGTGTGTTGCCAGTGTAGGTAAGTCTATCTTTGCATTGATTCTTCAAAGACATGTTATCCTAGGTCATGTGAGATGTCTTAATATCAAAATATTATTCTATAATATCTATCAATTAAACTTAATTGTTACACACATATTCCTTCATGCTTTAGAACGACCATAACAATCAGTCTAAAAATTTGGGCAAAGTTCATACAATATTCATGCAAGCTTCCATACATTTGTATGTTTACACGTAAATGCTCATGTGGTACACATATTACACCTAAACCAGCATGTTTGGTATCTCTTGGAACAGGTAGCAGTTTAGGAAACTGATTGTTTTTATAATAATAATTAACGTCATATATTTTGTATTTCAAGGGCGGACAAGTTCAGCATCAAAAAAAGAAATGTGGGATCAAATAACCTTGGCTGTGTCTGCATGTGGGAATCATGTCAGGGACCGGGCGAATTGTCGGAAGAGATTCGATGATAGCAGGGCAAACTTAAAGAAAAAATACAAGCACAACGGATGCATGCTTCTGGCACTGGAGGTGGGCCGCCAGCATAATCTCTAATCTTAACACCATTGGAGGAGCAGATGCGGGAAAAATTTCTTCCTGTCGTCGTGGAGGGCTTGCCCGGGGACAGAGATATCGGAATTTATTCTGCTCCATTTCCACCAGGTGACAAATGTTACTGTACTAGGCATGTCGTAGGTTACAGTTCTTATCTATATTTCCGCTGCCAATTTATACTTTCTTCCCAATATAAGCATACCTACATATATATCTGTATATATGTTGCTATCTATCTATCTATCTATCTATCTATCTATCTATCTATCTATCTATCTATCTATATTTATATCTAGTTGTCCTACAAAAAGTAAAAATTAATATATATGGTGGCAAAAGGTGGCACTGAGTGCTCATTTGCATGTCATTTCCCAGAATCCCTTGCTGCAGTGGAAGCGCTGTATGCTGGCCGATAATGGGGAAAGACAGGGTTGCAGACTTGTCTAAGACATGCAAATGAGCATACAGTAATATTTACAGTTGCTTTATATATATATATATATATATATATATATATATATATATATATATATATAGATATATATCTCTATGTGTGTGTTTGGAAACATGTATTGGCTCAGCTATCATGGATGACATAATTATGAGTAAACATACACAATTTGACATGCATGAAGGGATTATGTGTAATGATCTTCCAAATAACGCACACTGCAACCTTCTACCTTACAAAGCATTCAACATGTTTGCCCTATAGTTGAAAGCAGAATGTATGTGTGAATCTTTGTTAAAACAATGGGTTAACATGCATAACCACAAAGCACATCCGCACTCATTGTTTGTCACAGTAATGTTTAACTTCGTTATACTGTGTCTGTGCACACAAATGCCTAATTCACTTTTTCATGTATGTTTCGTTACATATATACATATATACATATATATATATATATATATATATATATATATATATATATATATATATATATATATATATATATAAATGAGTGATAATCTATGTTACACCTATAAACAGGCCATTACTGCCTCATCAAGTCTTGCATGGAACATTGTGCATTCAAAGGTGAACATTCATAATTTTCACAAACCCATTTCGTTATGTTTAATTAAAGCTCTTTTTTTGCTTCATGTAGTATACTGAGAGCATAAATAGGAACATGTACCATATGGTATTTAATTGTTTTCATATGTAGCTCAGTTCAGATTTTTATTTCGCTCATGTACCGGTGTGTGAAACCAGCTGCAATTAATATGTAATCACAGCACAGGGGAACACAGGGGGTGGGGTTGGGCACCGAGCCAGATCACAGGGTCATGTTACGGTCAAGTCTTGTGGGACAGCTTACAGGTGGTAGAAACAAATAAAAGGTCAGGGTGCTGTCACGTCATGGGGGAGGGACTACAGTTGTTAGAAGCTGACAAGGTGAACAGAAGTTCATCACATTCATTTGAAATGGTAATTCTCTGAAGACTTTCACCCACCAGGCCACTATATATGAAAACGTACGTTAGTCATTCGTTCACTCATATCGTCTTTTTACCTTATAGATGCGGCACATTATCACACCAGTACCATCTGTGAGCTACACACTGCATGTGTTGATGAGTGTAAGCCACATTGGGCGCTACACCTGCTTCTCTTAAATGTTCACACAGATCATTAAAAACATTCATTCACATTTCCACAATTAGGCACTGAATTATAAGCAGAGTCAACTTTGCTGTCATAGTAGTGATGTACATTATTATTGTTAGATTACTACACAACATATGCAGTGTATGTACAACAGAACCCTTAATTTTACAACGCATTCCTGCATGAACATTTTATGTTGTATGGTTTTTACAATAAATGTGCCAATTAGGTTCACATGTACATTGATGTTAAGCTGGATAATGTACAGCTTGCCAGAAACATATCATTGTCATTTCGTTATGTGATGCTGTAATTTAGCCATAAATACTCCCACTATACAAACTTAATGTTAATTATGTACACATGTCAATAAAATTCTTATGTTATTCTTCTATATAGTTGCTCCTGAAGCTCATGTGTCACCTGACACTGAACATGTCTCATCACGTGGCTCATCCAGCTCATCATCAAGCATGGAAGGGGAGTGTATGAGGTGCAGCACATCTAATGTGTACATTTGTAGATGTTAGTTTGCCATGCTAAATAAATGCCTTTCACATGTAATTAACTTCACATCAGTTATTGTCACAGAAGATGTAGTTTTTCCTGACAACATGTATTGTGTGTGTTGTAAACTATCAGCTAGGAGTTGTGAGGTTACAACAAACTTTCATTCATTCTTCTTTCACACTGAGTCGAAACATCATTGTTACTTCAAGCATAAACTTTTAATTTGACACAAATTAAAAATTATGGAAACATGTTATGTGTTACATTATGAGAACAACTATCATTATATTGAAAAACAAGTGAAAGTTCCAGGGCAGTTCATAATGTCTTTCTTTATTTGTAGAACCAGATGTTGCCACTCAAGGACAAATTCACTCAAGTGACCATGAAGATGTTCCCACTCCTGGATTAACCCAGCATTCAAGTCCTCCTGCTCGTGACACCTACTCAGCTATTGCAGCTTCTGAAGAAAGAATCTTGGGTGAAGAAAATCGTCGCCATTCAGAAATGATGTCAGTGCTTGAAAGGATGATATCACTGCAGGAAAGGTCAATATCACAAATGTCACAAATTGAAAGAGTCATCATCCAAGTTCCTTAAGAAATCCAAAATGTAACGAGGACATTACAAGCAATAGTTGTGAATCTAAGCCAAACAAATCAGTTGCGAATTACTGCAAGAGAACAACAATTCCACTTTACCCCATCTGAGGATGGATCTTTACATGCTGCTACTTTTTCTCCAGAGTCATCAGTTCTTCATTCCCCAGTTCTGGATGATACCGGTACAGTAGGTGCAAGTACTGTGCAGGTCCCTCTCAACATCCAAACGCTTACATCTGTTCAAAATCAGGAACGGACACCTACAAATGAGACACAAAAAATAAAGTTAGGGCAACAATTACTATTAACCAGCTTTTGGAAAATGATTAAAACACCAAAACAAGAAACTGCTCCACCATCAGTCGTGCAATGTTTAGCAACTGGTTCACAACTGCCACAGGCCACACCCAGTGCCCCTGAAGTGCAACAGCCTACACCCAGTGCCACTGAAGTGCCACAGCCCACACCCAGTGCCCCTGAAGTGCAACAGCCCACACCCAGTGCCACTGAAGTGCCACAGGCGACACCCAGTGCCCCTGAAGTGCAACAGCCCACACCCAGTGCCCCTGAAGTGCAACAGCCCACACCAAGTGCCACTGAAGTGCCACAGCCCACACCCAGTGCCCCTGAAGTGCAACAGCCCACACCCAGTGCCACAGAACTGCCACAGGCCAGTACAAGTCGTACAGTTAAGGCCAAAACACTTGGCAAAGGGAAAAGGCAAACACAACAGCCAACAAGCAGGCCTGTGACTCGCTCTGAAAAGGATAAACAAAAATAAATAATCACATTCACTAAATGTGTTGGTGTCCTGGTGGTGTTTACTGCAGACTATTTCATGCATAGTGTATGTATGATCATGTACAGATGCTTGATAACATTCAAGTATGTCCTTGTACACATGAATGTTTAGAAATGCTCACTGACTGAATTAAGGCATATTTAATAACATATGAATGTATATTAATCATCAGTTGATTAATGGTACAACATTTTTACACACTTGCCATGTTTATAGAAGCTGACATTCACTTAGCTCTTGTTTAAGGTGAGATGTATGTGGGTTTGTTTGGTAATGTAGATAGTCATTGCATGCTAATATTATTGACATACAACTTTAAGTAACTACCCATATAACAGCATACAGTACATTTGGATGTTGTGTTTTCTGGTGTCTTAACTCTGTAACACATTACTTACCTTAATCTTCTTTCATAGTTCATAATGTTGGCATGTGATCATGTATGATTTTTGGTTACAATAAAAGATCTGTAAGTGTGTATGAATATATCTTTATTATCTCTGTATCTCTATGGATATATGTATACACACACACACAGTGTGTGTGTGTGTGTGTGTGTGTGTGTGTGTGTGTGTGTGTGTGTGTGTGTGTGTGTGTGTGTGCGTCAGTGTGTGTGTGTGTGTGTGTGTGTGTGTGTGTGTGTGTGTGTGTGTGTGTGTGTGTGTGTGTGTGTGTGTGTGTGTGTGTGTGTGTGTGTGTGTGTGTGTGTGTGTGTGTGTGGTGTGTGTGTGTGTGTGTGGTGTGTGTGTGTGTGTGTGTGTGTGTGTGTGTGTGTGTGTGTGTGTGTGTGTGTGTGTATTAACTGATATATATATATATATATATATATATATATATATATATATATATATATATATATATATATATATAAAACATAATACTGAGTTTCTTTTAATATTGCATTTTTATTATTGCATATATATTGACTCAGATCTAGATATATAATCATGTACTCTTTTTACTAAACAATGTGCATGTGTAGCCATGGTTACTAGGACGCTGTGACATGTGACCAAATATACAAAGGTGTAGATCAGGTTGTTTCATTGGTGCTGGTCAGTATCAGTATACATGATTGGCTGTGACATGTTGTGGGTTGTACCTGGGATTGCAATTAGGATTTTCTGTAATTGGTTTCAGGTGATTTCATGCATGTTTTTAGGAGTATATATGGGTGCTTGTTTCAGTCTGTTGTGCACTGCCCTGAGGAAGATCCCGTTGTGAGGACCGAAACGTTGGCGGCCTTGTGTTCCACAATACACTTTTTTGCTATCAACCTTGCAGTGTGCTGTCTTCATTGGTCATCAGGATCCCCTGGTCACCACACGTCTATATGCTACATATGGGACGAGCATCTGCTTCCTGAAGTAAACCGTGAGTGCAAATCTCCATACCATGACTATATATATATATATATATATATATATATATATATATATATATATATATATAAAATCAGAATGAACAGTACAGGCCTTCATGGCTCAAAAGAGGCCTTATTTGCTGTTAAATACAACTTTTACACAGCTGACTCAAATAGGCCCTCAAACATACTCACCCAGTAATGTTATAAACTGTAATGAAGTGTTAAGAGAATTACAACAAGGCCTGTTTGCACACAAGGCCTTCAATGTAGAGATATATATATCTATATATATATATATAAATATATATATATATCTATATCTATATATATATATATATATATAGATATATATATATTTATATATATATATATATTTATATATATATATATATATAGATATATATATCTCTACATTGAAGGCCTTGTGTGCAAACAGGCCTTGTTGTAATTCTCTTAACACTTAATTACAGTTTATAACATTACTGGGTGAGTATGTTTGAGGGCCTATTTGAGTCAGCTGTGTAGAAGTTGTATTTAACAGCAAATAAGGCCTCTTTTGAGCCATGAAGGCCTGTACTGTACTATATATTGTACTATATATATATACTGTATAATCAAAAAATAAATAGATGATACCGTTCTGTGGCTAACGAAATGCTTTTATTTGTGCGAGCTTTCGAGATACACTGATCTCTTCTTCCGGCGATGTTACAATGAATGTAATACATTGTAACATCGCCGGAAGAAGAGATCAGTGTATCTCGAAAGCTCGCACAAATAAAAGCATTTCGTTAGCCACAGAACGGTATCATCTATTTATTTTTTGATTATATATATATATATATATATATATATATATATATATATATATATATATATATATATATATATATATACGACTATTAAGGTTATGGTGGGTAAAAAAAGTGACTAAAACCCTCCGCAGTAAAGCATAAAGCAACTGTAAATATTCCTTTATAATAATTTGTATGTCTTAGACAGGTCTGCAACCCTGTCTTTTACCATTATCACCCAGCAAACAGCACTTCCACTGCAGCAAGGGATTCTGGGAAATGACATGCAAATGAGCACACAGTGCCACTTTTTATCTCATGCTCACATTACATGAGCAACCCTTAGTCAATGCATGCTGCTTTAAACACAGCTTTTAAGCAAGGACTTGGGAGATGCAAAGTCAGTTAACCCACTCACAGACATTTTTTTTTTTTAAATGTTTTTATTCATACATATTATTAATTTGCAAAGTTAACGGTTCACATATTAACAACCAGTTAGGAACCCTTTACAAACGGTAATAAACAAAAAACATCACTATATATTCCTTATAATGCCAAGACAAAACAAACTACACAATGGCAAAAAAAAAAAAAAAATCCATTACGTACTAAGTAACATTCAAAAGGAAACACAAAAACAACCACCCGAAACATTTCATTTTATACTTTCTGTATTTCCCTGTCTTTAAGGATTCTTTCTACTTGCTCTAACATACCCCGTGCCTTTGCATTGCTCTGTGCGATGCCCTTTAAAAATTCATAGAATTTTTCAACTGTAGCGAAACCAAGTTCTTCCCTATAGTTCCTCATAGGCTCTGTTTCCACTACTCTTACTCCCTGTCCCTGACCCCCTTTACTTTCCCTATTCTCTCCACTTCCACTCTCACTTCACTTTTTTGGTTCTTTCTTACCAACAACTGTTCTCTTCCCTACTTCTCCTTCACTCTCACTCTCCTTCTCCCTCACCTCTCCCCTAGCCTCTTTTATTTTAACCCACTGTACAGACTCCTTTTTTAATTCTTCATATTGCTCTTTTGTCAGCTGTTTTCTCTGATACATCATTTTTTCCAATCTTTCTATTATCTGTTCCTCACTACTACCCCCATGCTGCTTCCGGAAAATACCAACACAAAACAGAACATCTCCCACTGCGTTCTCAAAATGTTCCATTTTCTCTTTTAAGGTTACTTTCCCTGATATATTTCCAACTTAACCCTCTACCCCCTTCTCTCTAGGCTCCACTTTACTCTGGCTATCATTATCTTCCTTTGTTTCTATCCCTTGCGAAGACACGTTTTCGCTTCCACTAACAACAACCCCTTTACACTTACTTTTTCCCTCTTTGCCTTTTCCACTCGCTCCACCAGGGCCTGCCTTCTCCTCTGTTTCTTGCGCTTCCCTATCTAACTTCTTATTTTCCTCTTTTCCTTTACTCACGGTCTTTTCCTCTTCCCCATTCCCGTCAATACTGGCCAAATCCAGCACACAAACCTTTGACTTCCTCACCCTATCTTGCCGTTGCTCACTCTTCCCCTCCCCTTCAACTAAACAAACATTGTCACTTTGTAAACTACGTTTTTTCGCCCCTTTCTTGGGTCCGGTCGTGTCCATTATTTCCACTTCCACCTCCCCCTCTATTGGGCCACTCTCTACCATTTCTTCTCTTCTTAAATCCTCCTCATACATTGCTGTTATAGCAGGATCAAGCCCTCCCTCTTGGGAACTCTCCATCTCAAAAATTCCCTGACCCTCAACTATCTCTTCCTCTTCTTCTACCACAATGCCCCCTTTTTCTGGCTGGGCATATGTCCTTTTAGTGCACTGCCTTGCCAAGTGTCCTTCCTCTCCGCAAAGATGGCATCTCTTAGGGACTCCACAGTTGGCTGCAGTATGTCCCTCTTCCCCGCAATTACGGCACACAATTCCAGTTTTCGTGCAACCCTCCTTTGTATGTCCATAAGTGTGGCAATGCCTGCAATATAGAGGCTGTCCTGGGTAAAACAAAAATCCTCTGTCTCCTCTAATATTGAACATGGTTGGTGGGTGTGTCACTCCTCCCGCACATGATGGATCCCGTCTGAACTGTACCCAGAAACGTCTCTTCCCGTTGAACATGCCATACGGGTTTTTAAGTTCTTCACCTCCTCTAATCATTTCACAGTACCGTTTCAAAAAACACACAATCTCCTCTTTCCTTGCATACGGATTGTACATGTGAAGTACAAGTGGTCTCTCCTCCAGCATAAAACTTGGGATTACCTTTATGCCGTGTAGTATCGGGTCACCAGACTTCTCCTTGCACTTTTCAAACGTGCACCAAACATCCGCTTCTTGAAAGCAGGTCAGGTCATAAATCCCCTGCGCAGGGAAATCCTGAAGGTAGAAGATCCTCTCAGCATACAGACCAATCAATTGCTTCAGCACCTTCTCCACTATCCACTGCAGGTTCACTCGACATCTCTCGGTCTCCTCGATCAAGAACCGAATGGAATTGCGCATTCCAGCTTGCAACGTAATCTCTGTTCTCCCAAACTCAGGTGCGGCACCCCAAAAGCAGCAAGGGACTTTAGCCAGTAAAGGCGATGTCCCAGGGCAAAGGTGCCGGCCCCTCACTTCTGCATCTGCTCGCTCAGAACCGCTCGCTTAGGATCACTCCTCTCAGCTCGAGATGGCGTGCCCCCCAAAAAGCAGCAGGAGTCTTTTGTCCCCGAAGGGACGATGACTCAAGGCCAAGGGGACACAGTCTCCGCTACACAGCTGTTTCAACCTTGATGGGTATCATCAGTGTGAGGTTGGCTTGCTGACATTTGCTCAAATGAGATAAGAGTAGGTAATCACCACGACTATTAAGGTTATGGTGGGTAAAAAAAGTGACTAAAACCCTCCACAGTAAAGAATAAAGCAACTGTAAATATTCCTGTATATTCATTTGCATGTCTTAGACAAGTCTGCAACCCTGTATTTTACCATTATCACCCAGCAAACAGCACTTCCACTGCAGCAAGGGATTCTGAGAAATGACATGCAAATGAGCACACATTGCCACTTTTTATCTCATGCTCACATTACATGAGCAATCCTTAGTCAATGCATGCTGCTTTAACACAGCTTTTAAACAAGGACTTGGGAGATAGATATATATACAGTATATAAGAAATTTGTTACAATAATTGGCTGAAATTCTTTGGGTAAGATACTCTTTTCACAGGAATCGACACTTTACTTTCGGCTTAGGCAATCAACATGTGCAAAACAAGTAGACTCTTTGAATTAGAATAACAAAAAAGTGTTATATATCTTTTTTATAGATATATATATATATATATATATATATATATATATATATATATATATATATATCTATATACATATATATATCTACACACAATATATAATTCATTATATATAGATAAATATATATGTTGATATATTTATATATATATCTAATTATATATATATATATATTTATATATATATATCTATATATATTGTATATATCAAGAGAGACTAACAGAGAAAGTCAAAGAGAGAGAGAAACAGAGAGAGAAAGAGAGAGAGGAGAGAGATAAACAGACAGAGAGAAAAACAGAAAAAGAGACAAACATAGAGATGTGTGTGTACAGTATGGTTACATCTAGCTAAGTGTAAGCAGAAATCTGTTCATCATAGCACTATAGATGATTTCACACACATTGTTATTCTAATTCAAAGACTCTACTTGTTTTGCACATGTTGATTGCCTAAGCCGAAAGTAAAGTGTCGATTCCTGTGAAAAGAGTATCTTACCCAAAGAATTTCAGCCAATTATTGTAACAAATTTCTTGTGGGAGAAAACCTAGGCGTATAACTGCTAGGTTGTATTATAACCTTGGAACAAACCGCGAAGATAACATGTAACTATTCACACATTCAGCAGACATCCGTATGCGTTCAACTTCACACAACGTACACTTGGAGGGAAGAAATGGCAGAAGCTTCCACATTGCACAGCCATCCACGTAAATCATACAAATTTATGATTTATGAAGCAATCGAATCAACGCCAGAGAAAAGTGCAAACGTGGCCAAAATCTTTGACTTGATCCAAAAAAAATATCCATACTACCAAGAACCTGACAAACAAAGACATTTTAAAACTTCTGTACGATTCACTTTATCCGCAAATGAATGTTTTGAGCGAGTCCATGATCGGCTAGATCAACGATATGGATGCTGGCATGTTGCGCCATCATTTAAACTTACCATGGAACATGTAACATATCTTCTGTTAAATAGCATATTTTTGCCTAATTCCAGTGACACTGAAGCTGCACCGACTGTCGCGTCTGCTGATCTACCTGCACCCTCCATTCATCAAGACCAGATGCAAGATGGACATAACTACTATGATATTTATCCAAACTTATATGGGCAATACCAATGTGGATGGGAAAACAACCAACAACTGTACGTACCTCCGGACGTCTTGTTTGAAGAAGCCACTGCAGGTCCATATGACGCCCTCATGGAGATGTGTGTGATTCAGGATTCAACGGTTGCCTCAACCATGGATGATACTGTTGTGCCTTCCTGGAGCAAGCAGTTGCAGCCAAATCAGTTTTGACTTCTACAAGAATGGTAAATACAAATTTCGTTATGCCTTTACTCAAATTATATATGTCTACATTAATAATATACACCATTTGTTAGCCAAATGAGTGGACACAGCTTAACATTGCAGACAGGCTTACATGTAGCTTGCACAAAGACATTATTTCCTATAACAATATACTACATGACGAACCATTAGTACACATT
Source organism: Ascaphus truei (assembly GCF_040206685.1). Lineage (NCBI taxonomy): Eukaryota > Metazoa > Chordata > Amphibia > Anura > Ascaphidae > Ascaphus > Ascaphus truei. Next base: position 310,919,543 of record NC_134485.1, read on the forward strand.
GGTGACGGAGTCCTAAATCCTAGATTATTATCGCTTTTAAAGTATCATTTCAACATGTTACACTAACTGTAACACACACACCTCATTGTTTAGCATTCAACATATAAAAACAAAGTGTCGCCCACATATGACGTGGGACCGTGGTAATGTCCCAAGGCGCCCTTTAAAAGGTTTACCGATGCAAGCCCCACCCCCAACCGTCGTGCGCACGTGAAACCGTATTGGCTGTGCCCGTAGCTTATTGTTATGGTCAGTGCAGTGTGTCATGTGCGCGCGTCGGTGGGGCGGTGAGTGCACAGCGCTGGAGGCCAATGTTCATTCAGTGGGAGGGGTGTTTGCGTGCATTTCACGGTGCCTTAACATGACGTCACACGTATTTTGTTCGCTCATTGGCTCATCGTCCATTTTTTCCGTGGGCACACGTCCGTTTACAACGTTTAGATATGTACGTGTGTAGAAGTGAATTTGTTTCGCTTCCATATCATAACTTCCAGCCATGATATGCATACTGCTAGCAGCACCATGGAGGGACATGTATTGAACGCACAGCATACACTTCGTTTTGCGCATGCGCTAAGACTTAGTCCACACATTAGTGACGTGCTCGCGCAACAGACGTTGTGCGCGCACATTATTATGTATACAGGCACCGGAAAAAATATATCAGTAGTAATGCCAGCAATGCCATTAGAAAAATAAGACAGTTCTGTATCTGTAGTTTTATCCTTGCAGTTTGAACATATACGTTACTTATGCGTGAATATCCACAATCATATAGAGATGTGTTAAGCGTTGTCATGCTGAGACATATATAAATGTGCCATCTTTGAACATCATGTGTTTGCTGTATTTCACAGATGTCGCGGATGCATACATGGGACCAATGTATGATTTCAGATGAGCGAATCGTTATATTAGATGATTGTGACGACTAGCAAACAACTATTATAATAAATATGTAACAATGCTTTCAATGATTGGTGCGCAGATTAACAATCACTACATAATGTTATCCTATTATGCAAATATTTACTATGCACTTAATTAACATAATGATGTTGCTAAGCACTGAAGTTAGAACTTATATTGTTTTTTTGTTCTTTTCTACTAACATTATATGTATTTCCATAGGATATATGCAACCAACATTATCACTCGCAAACACATTAATTATAATCTCACGTGTGACTTTTCAAAGAATGTAAATGCTACATAACAACTCATAGACATTGTATCTGAACGTACACAATAACAATAGTGAGGTGATAGAAACTGTTTAGTCGTGTGCATTTTATATTATCACCTAAGTTGTAGTGGTAACCTAACATGCATAAGCTAATGAATGTTAGTTAAAGATCATGAAACCATGAACATTTGTGTGTACATTTTATTCACACGACTAACTATAGTTTAGTGTTATTAGTAAACGTTCAACACATACATAGCTAAGTGAGGCCGATGATAAAAGCAACATTATTATGTTGGTTTATATTATTTCACGTAGAAATACATACATCACACAAATACTACAACACACACACACATACTGTTGCTGAAATGTGTGCGTATGCAAATGTCCACTTCATTTATGTTCATATGTTGACATTAGTTATAAAGGATCATGATCATTATGAATAAATAATTTGAATGAAATAAAAATTTTATTAACTACATTGTCATTGTGTTGAATGAATTAGGAAAAGTTGAGAATCCAAAGAACTATACTTTGGAATGGTGTTAACATTTTGACACATGTTACATGTACGTCAAATCAACACACATCTTTCACTTATACATACACATGTGACAATGTAGTAATCAACATGAAGATAAAGTGATACAGCAACTAATCACATACATTGCAATGTTAATGAAGTTTAAAACATTGGGGTCTTTTCAAACAAAAATTGCATTGAGTGTTAACATCGCTCATGTGCATCAATGGATGTTCTCCTCCCATAATCAATAGCTGAGCAGGGTTTATCCCCTTCTCTCCCCCCACCCCTATATTCCATGAATGGATGTTGTTACGTTTGCTAAATTACATGTTATGTAATGCCCCTAATGATTTTAAAACGCACTGCACAATAACCACCAAGTGTAGATAAACACACGGACACAATACAGAAACAACATGTTTCAATTGTCAATTCTTTTTCATTACGTTCTGTTTATACATCCTGTAACTATACCTGTATCGAGGTTTGCACATCTTATGACAGATGTGAATTGAAATACATACCATGAGCAGTCATTGAAGTGATATACCTTGAAAAAGAAAACATGAATGAATATAAATCATTGTCATGACATGTTCATTAAGGTAAGCAACACACAGAATTGACAATTTTGTATGTGATATGAAACAACATCTATAATACGTCAAATATGATCTGAAATACACAATAGTGTACACATCATTGTGACTCACATGTCACACTCCAAAGGCAAAATTCTATGTAACCATACTGCACTAGCTAATGGCTATCGACATAGTAGGTTTATTGTGTATGCCTAACCAAAAATAGCATGTACAGAAAATATAGATTTAGTATACATTATTTCCTGACGTACACACAACACCTTTTAGTGGTAAGAAGTATAATACAACCTGTTGATGAATGACATACCGGTGCCACATGCAATTGTCCACACAGCAGAGAAGAGAAAGGTGTGCAAACCATATTCATCTGTTTCCTAAATGAATGGTATTTGGACAAATGTATTTATCATAACAAAGAATGAATACATCTATGTAGTACTATGAACATATATGTATTTGCTTACATGAAAAAAATGTGTTTATGACATTCAGACGTGTCTCAACACCACTGGCTGTTTGGTCAGTGTCAGCTGGTAAATTGACAGGATGCTCCTCCTCCAAGCCATGACGTATGTCTGTTTGTACATTATTGCGGAGTACCACATTGTGCAAAATGCAACATGCAATTATAATATCAGACACTTTAGCAGGCTTATATTGAAGTGCCCCACCAGTTCTATAGAGACACCTAAATCTTGTCTTGAGAAGCCCAAATGTCCTCTCTATGACGGATCACATAGATATATGGGCAACATTGTACCTCTCCTCTGCTTCACATTGAGGGTTTGACACAGGGGTCAACAGCCACGGCCTAATTCCATATCCTGAGTCACCTATAATCCATCGTGCACAAATATGAAACAATTTGTGTTAACATTATTACATACAACATTTCCTAGAAAACCAAGATTTGTTTGTTAACACATCATAATATGTACTCACCCACCAGCCAACCCGGTCCAAAATAGCCTTCTTCGAAAGCATGGAAGACTGATGAGTTTCTCAGGATAGAGGAATCGTGACTGGAACCAGGGAATTTGGCTACCACATGCATAATCTTCATCGTGGCATTGCATACCACCTGTACATTCAGGGAATGGTAGTGCTTACGGTTGCGGTAAGCATGCTCACTCTGACTAGGCGGGATCAAAGCAACATGGGTGCAATCGATTGCACCCATCACACATGGTAACCCGGCTATATATAATATAATTCCTAGCGCGTCTATTCAGTGCACATAGAAACTGGGTAAAGGCCCGCGAGAATGTAGATTGCGAGACCCCGCCCACTATGCCCACAGTTGTCTGGAATGACGCGGAAGCAAGATAATGTAATGAGCACAGCATTTTAACAAGCCCAGGGACTGCACGACCTCTGGCTGTCACAAAATCTAAATCTCCCCGTATCTCTTCATAAAGAGCTAAGATTGCTGCTGATCTCAAATGATAGCGACTTACAATCTCCTCCTCACTCATCCCATCTAACAGGGTTCTCTCCCTGTACAAACGAGGACGAGGCACAACTTCTCTCCTCTCTCTTCTCCTCTCATCTCATTGCCCTCTCCCTCTCCCTCGACCTCTACCTCTCCCTCTCCTGTCTGCGTGCCTGTCCCTGTCACTGTCCCTGCCACTGTCCCTGCCTCTGTCCCTGTCCCTTGCTTGGCCTGTGACATCCTCTCCATCAGCAAGCCTCTCGTCCAATAGAATCTTCCTCCGTCTCATAAACATTCGCATCATTTTCAGGTCTGTAGCTGTGAATGCGCAGGTAATTGCCCTCCTTTAAATACCTATGTGATGATGTCAGGTGACTTGCTGAAGTGCAAGGTGTTACATTAACATATCCAAGTTGTTCACTCCCAACGTATATCTAGTAGCAATTAAAAGGATTATTTATGTGTGTTCACCAGGCAATCATGATATTTGAGAATGATGTAACGTTAAGCTTTGTACAAGCATTTATTGGCAAGTACTTCTGGAATGTGTAATGCATGTACCATTTCAGAACACAACACTCAGTCATCTAATTAGGATACAACCATGACATTGACGTTGAGAAACTACGTTGCAACATGTGTAATTTGGAATGTTATTGTCACCTGTTCACATGAACTAATTGTAATGTGCATATTCATAATTTATGCCATCAGGATAGTTGCTATTGATTCCGTTTCAATCGTGTAAAAATGAGTAACTATTATAGATGTGTGTATAAGTTAGCATGAAGTGATTCTAATGCATCGTGTACAATGTAAACATGCAATGTTATTGAGTGTCCAATTGCGAACGACATCAAAAGAGGGAGGTCACAAAGTACATGTAAACATGAAAACAAACAGCTACATTTACGTTGGATCATGCGTTACACATTACAAGCATTCTATAATGTATACCAAAATTATATGTATAATATATGTATAATGTATAGCAGGCCTGCCCAACTCGTAAAGTGAGAAGGGCCAAACTGCTCCAAGGAAAAAAAATTTGGGCCGGACGGGTTAAATCATCGTCATCGTCATCGTCATCGTCATCGTCATCGTCATCATCATCATCATCATCATCATCATCCTCCTCATCATCATCATCATCATCATCATCATCATCTCTCCTCCAGCACCTCTCCATCATCCTCATCTCCCCCAGAACCCCTCACTATCAACCTTTATTATACTTCCCATCTATCTCTCATACCCCCATCTCTCCCCCTCACCCACACAATACCACCCTCCACATCAAAAACACAATACCCCCTCCACATCCCCCCAGCCCATTCCATGTCAGCAGCCCCCCCCCCAAGTCAGCATCCCATGTCAGCTTCCCCCCATGTCTCTCTTCCCTCAATATAACACTCTCTCCCCCTCCCCTAAATCACACCCTCTCCCCCTCCTCTCGATGACACTCTCCCCCTCCCCTCAATATGACACACTTTCCCCCTCCCCTCAATATGACACTCTCTCCCTCCACTCAATATGACACTCTCTCCCCCTCCCCTCAATATGACACTCTCTCCCCCTCCCCTCAATATGACACTCTCCCCCTCCCCTCAATATGACACTCTCTCCCCCTCCCCTCAATATGACACTCTCCCCCTCCCCTAAATCACACCCTCTCCCCCTCCTCTCAATATGACTCTCTCCCCCTCCCCTCAATATGACACTCTCCCTCTCCCCTCAATATGGCACTCTCTCCCCCTCCCCTCAATATGACACACTCTCCCTCCCCTCAATATGACACACTCTCCCCCTCCCCTCAATATGACACTCTCTCCCTCCCCTCAATATGACACTCTCTCTCCCCTCAATATGACACTCTCTCTCTCCCTCCCCTCAATATGACACTCTCCCCCTCCCCTCAATATGACACTCTCCCCCTCCACTCAATGACACTCTCTCCCTCTCCCCTCAATATGACACACTCTCCCCCTCCCCTAAATCACACCCTCTCCCCCTCCTCTCAATATGACTCTCTCCCCCTCCCCTCAATATGACACTCTCCCCCTCCCCTCAATATGACACACTCTCCCCCTCACCTCAATATAACACACTCTCCCCTCCCCTCAATATAACACTCTCTCCCCCTCCCCTCAATATGACACTCTCTCTCTCTCCTCAATATGACACTCTCTCTCTCCCTCTCTTCAATATGACACTCTCCCCCTCCCCTAAATGACACTCTCTCCCCTCCTCTCAATATGACACTCTTTCCCCCTCTCCTCAATATGACACTCTCTCCCCCCCTGCAACTCACATCATACCTCCCCCTGCACCTCACATCACTTCCCCCCTCTGCACCTCACATGTCAGCAGCCCACCCCCCTCACATGCCAGCAGCCCACCCACCCCTCACATGCCAGCAGCCCACCCCCCTCACATGTCAGCAGCCCACCCCCCCTCACATGTCAGCAGCCCACCCCCCTCACAAGTCAGCAGCCCACCCCCCTCACATGTCAGCAGCCCACCCCCCTCACATGTCAGCAGCCCACCCCCCTCACATGTCAGCAGCCCACCCCCCTCACATGTCAGCAGCCCACACCCCCTCACATGTCATCAGCCCACCCCCCCTCACATGTCTGCAGCCCACCCCCCTCACATGTCAGCAGCCCACTCCACCTCACATGTCCGCAACCCACCCCCCCTCATGTCAGCAGCCCACTCCCCCTCACATGTCAGCAGCCCACCCCCCACCTCTGCACAGCCTGTTTTTCACACACCCCACCTCTGCACCAGCCCGTTTTTCACACCCACCCCCCACCAGCCCGTTTTTCTCTCTCACACTCACACACACACACACCTCTACCTCTTTTAGATCAGCACATCCTCTCTCCCCGGTACTAAGCCCCGCCCCCGGCATGCTCTGATCTCCCTGGCATCCTGCATCCTCCTCATGCTGCTTCTGCCCCCCCGCACTGCAAAACCCGGGGGCAGGGAGGGGAGGGGGCGGTGGAGGAGGGGAGGGGGATGAATCGCCGCCATTTTTATAAACTTTAAAAAAAAAAAATTACATTTATTTAATCAATTAACTGGCGCCCGGCCGGAGTCACCGCAGGCCACACAGAGAGGCCAGACGGGCCGCATGCGGCCCGCGGCCGTATGTTGTGCAGCCCTGATGTATAGCAACATTACTATACGCTGGATCTGTTAGATGTGTGAAATGTGTTACATCATATAATAAATTGAAGCACACTTAAGTAACATGTTTCATATTATGTGACCTGTTCCTTTAAGAGTTGAGTATAGGATTTTCCATTGACACATCATAACATTAAGACTAATGTGACACGCAAATCATCATAACATATAAAAGTACAATGTTCTGCCAATAATAAACTTAAGCGCTGACACGATGAAGTGAATGACCTCGACACTGTAATGCCAAGCACATTTTTATTATGAGCGTAAACAGTGCTATAATGTTATAAGTCCCCGCTCCATTGACTCCATTGATGTAGAGATGAGGGTTTTTTTCTAAGTGCCGTCCCGGCAACCTTGCCGATCCTTCTCCCCTCCAACTTGCCAACTTTAGTTGGCGGGACCAATTGCCGATGAAATCTCCATTTCTGAGTGCCGATCAGCACCGATAAGCTGATCGGGGCTACTTGAATACAGCCGATTTCAAAAAGTGCCGAAAAGTGCCGATAAGTGGGTTATCGGCAGCCGCATGCCGATAAATTTTTATCGGCAAGAAAAACTGCAGATTTTGAGCACTTATCGGCGCCTACTGAATCTCAAATCCAATTTTGGCGGGAAAATGCCGATAAAAGCCTTATTGGCGCTTACTGCATGAGGCCCTAAGTCTCTAGGGTGGCATATTTTTTCTTGCTTTACCTTGTTTTTTGTTAATTTTTCTTAGTGGGGCCTGATTTGTCTGCAAACTTGCCCATATTGCTTAGCTTGTGGTTGGGTTGCCTTTATGCATGATTTATTTACATGTATATGTCTTGGTTTTTATTTTATTTTTTGGCGATTCAGGGTGGAATGAAAGTATTGTGATGCCCCCTTAAGTGGAGGTGTTACAGGGACTTATCACTGTTTAAGAGAAACTGCCTCACACAGGCAATCAACCAGACTCTACCTGGCTGATTAGGACTCTTAGAAAAAGCCTGATGTGAGAAACAGGAGAGAGATTCCTCCACATTTGGGCATACATAAGGAGAAAAAGGACTGCAGAGATCTCCTTAGCCCGCAACTGGGCTGACCTGAGGAAAATATGATGTCTTGATGGATGCACTCAAAATGACTCTATGCCGACAGCAAGACAAAGGGACAAGACCTTTATAACTGGACACAGAGACTGCCATAGCACAAAAGGGTGCTGACCCCGGAGAACATAGAGGCCTTCCCCTACAGCTACAACAACAGAAACAGATAAGAGACTTCGTTGTTGGACTGGTGTGTGTGTGTGTGTGTGTGTGTGTGTGTGTGTGTGTGTGTGTGTGTGTGTGTGTGTGTGTGTGTGTGTGTGTGTGTGTGTGTGTGTGTGTGTGTGTGTGTGTGTGTGTGTGTGTGTGTGTATATATATATATATATATATATATATATATTAGAGAAAAAGAGAAAAGAAGCGCCCGATCCTTGTATATATATATATTGCCAAAACTATTACATCTGCACTAAAAGCCCCACGAGAACACCTGCTACAATACAGACAGAAAGAACCTACCACACGCATACCACTAGTGGCCACATACAACCCTACCCTAGAGGGTATACGAAAAATAATCAAAGATCTGCAACCCATGCTAGCAGAAGATGCGACATTAAAAGAAATCTTTCCCAAACCTCCCATTCTTGCATTCCGGCAACCATCAAACCTCAAACAGAAATTAGTCAGCAGAAAACTTCACAATGAACTTGAAGACACTGATAATGGCACAAAACTGTGAAACAACAAACACTGCAAACTGTGCAAACATATATGCCAAGATCCCACAGCCAGTCACAACCATGGAACACTCAATGTTAAAGGATCATACAGCTGCACATCCAGGAATATAATGTATATGATTCAGTGCAACAAATGTGACCAAGGTTGCTACATTGGGGAAACCAGCCAAAAACTATAAGGCAGAATGAATATGTACAGACACTCCATACTCCACCACGAAGAAGAAAGATACTGCTCACCTGTGGAACATCATTTCTGACAGCCAGATCATTACATAAAAGATTTAAAAATCAAAATCCTCAATGGAATGTTTGAAAGCACCCAAGAATGGAAAACATTTGAACTCAGAATGATAAGACTCTTTGACACCAAAACCAAAGGACATAATGCGGACATGGGTTTTCTCACACCCTATCAAAATTGTTTGTAATTATCCTGCTTGCCTCTATTCTTATCCACACTTTCTCTTCCACCCCCCAGCATCCGTCCCCCTCCCCACCTTTCCTTGTCACCATCACCTGGCTTCAAACACTTTTAACACCCTACCTTATCTACAGTACATATCTGTTATTTTTTTTCTCTCTGCACTGTTTTAGCCATAGATTTCTGTGTATATCAGTATCAGTATATCAGTATTGCTTGACCTGAAGAAAAGAGGAGAACTCTCGAAAGCTTGTCCTATGACATAAATTGTTAGTCCAATAAAAAAGTTATCACCTAATACTGAAGAACTCATTTATTCTGCACTGGACTAACACGGCTATTTCTGCTATATATATATATATATATATATATATATATATATATATATATATATATATATATATATTTATATCCATGGCTGGTCCAGATTATCTTTCTGCCTTGCTGTCACATAATTTCTGATAGCTACAAAGAGTGACAGGCTACCCTGTGGGGTTTATACCCCACTCACACCGCCTCCCTGAGAGGCAGAATAGGAGGTGACACTAGGTCTGTGTTGCAGCCAATCATGGTGCAGACTCTGTGACCTTCTTTTTTTGCATTGGGAAGACGCATTCCAAATGATAGAGTCAGTCTGAGTTGGAGTCATTCCCAACCGGGAATGGGAGAGGAGTTCAGCCCCTTCTGGGGCTGAGGATCCCAATATCTGTGCTTAGCACAAGGCCTTAACATTATCTGCTGACCCACACAATCCAGGGGTCTGTAACCCATTCTCCACAAAGATGCAAACACTATAATACCACCTGCAGTGGCTGCACTAAATAAAAATCCCTTTTATATACTTCTGCCTGTCCTGTTCCACACAACATCATGGAAGCTCATCTCTCCTGGATCCTCACAGGTACCCAGAACCACACAGACCTGTTGTCTAGGCAAAATCTCTCAGAGGGGGGGGGGGGGGGTAGCAGTGCTACAAATGGAGGCGCTGCTGAGTTGCAGCAAGAGGGCAGGCTTTTCAGGAAAGTGCAGCTAGCAGCAGTAATAGAGGTGCTGCTCCACCAGGGACCCTGGGCACCCATCCGTGTTAAGGAAGAGGGGAATCTCTCTGTGGTGACACCACAGAGGGGGTTACCTAGACCCTTGCCGAAGGAAAGACTGTTTTGGGGCGTACCCTGAGGGTATGTTACCAGGGAGGATTAAGACCCTTCATAAAGACAGGAATGGGCCATTTCAGTTTTAGGCTGGGGACCCTGTGCATCTGTGCACGATGAACTGTGCTAGTTGGGGCACACCCTGAGAGTATGATACCAGGGAGCGTCTACCCTTCATCTCAAACAGGTCCACACCATCCAGGGGTCTGTAATCCATTCTCCACAAAGATGCAAACACTATAATACCAACTGCAGTGGCTGCACTAAATAAAGATGCCTTTTACAGTATATACTTCTGATTAATTCACAGTTTATTGGACAGAAATATAGGAGAAAAGACTGTCTTGGTTGGTACTTTCTCAGCTCTGTTGGAGCCTAATGGGACTGGAGACGCTGTCACCAATGAAAAGAACCTGAGGATCACCTGAAGCCTCTCCTGTTCCCACAACATTGCTGAAGCTAATTTCTCCTGGACCCTTAAAGGTAACCAGCACCACAAGGACCTGTAGCCTAGGCAAGATCTCCCAGGGGTTGGGGGGGGGAAGGGGTAGCAGTGCTACATATGTTTAGGGTGGTAACTATCTTAGCTACCCACCCTGTTAGAAAGGGCTGAAGTAAAGGTTTAGTTATTCTCCAAAGTGGAGTAGGCCTTTTTTTTTGTTTCTTTTTGTATGTTTTGCCTTGTTAAAGGAACAGGCACAATAAATCAAAGATTTAATTTCCCCCTAATCGTCTCCATTCAATACCTCTGCACACATCTCTTACAGGAGGCCTGTATTTAATTAAAAAATAAATGATGATGATGTTATCTAAGACCGTTTGACAATGTATTTTATTTAAATACATTATGGTAATGTAGATTTAAACTACTTTATGTATGTAATGGGGTGATTGTCCCTACATCAGTTCTTGTTACAATTTTACCGGTATTTGTGACATTTTTGCTTCTGCACAAATCATTCTGTTTCTTATATCCACTTCATAGCATCTAAATATTCTTGATTTTCTGCTTTTCAAACAAATTTTACATGTATAATAACGTATCTTCTCATTTTGGTATCCTATATCTTTTCCAATTAATGTATATACCTAACTACTGTAGCTACTTTCTAACACTACATAGGTATTTGTGTATACAAGGCCTTTTAAATATTTATCAGCATTTAAAAAGAGGTTGGAGGAATCAATTTTAGCTTAGGAGTGAATTATGGCAAACTGAAAAATAATCAAGCAAGGAGAGCAACAACCCATTTTAATTCTTTTCTCAAGCTAAAACTAAGAAGTTAAATTATAACATTTTGTAAGTTTCATGTACTATTTTGTTATCAATACTGTATACTATTTTTTTTAAATTAATGTAACCATATTTTAGCATTGTAACTGATTAAACACTATAGAGTATTTGGTCATATTATTACACAAATATTGTTTGCTCAAACTTTATTGTACAACATTATATTGTACAAATCGGTCTTACATTTAATGCAGATCTGATAGAAATAAGGAGAAGAGTCTTGTCTCTCCCAATTTGGGAAAAAATTACATCTGTTTATAAAGTGCCATTTTATGTGCTTTTTTTTTGTTGAACAGTTTAAGGGAACTTAATTTGAACACCTCTAGTTGCTGCTGAAAACATAAATGACGTTAAATTAAGCAAACTTTGGTCAACTTCGTTTTATACGCAATACCAATTCTAAAATTGTGGTCGTTCATTTGAATAAATGTATTTTAAAAAGTATAAACCACAAAAACACACGTTTAAGTGAAAGAGTACCATTTTTGTAATGTTCCAGCTTTCGTGATATTATCAATTCTCTAAGGGGTTGTGTGGTTTGAAAAACATTTATTTCTGGGATTACTAAAGTCATCAAGGCACATGCTGGTATTTGGTAAGAGACTGATGATCAGGTGACGGTCAGCCCATTAACTAAACCTGAAGCTAGATATAAAGCACTCCCCAAATCGCAGAAGTGAGATTCAGGCCTAGATTCACCAAGACTGGACCGGACTATGTCTTCAGGTATAAAATATTAAAGCTAGAAAAATACAAGAGGACTTTACTGTATGTATACACCCCTAATTATGTCACATATTCACTATTTTAGCTGTATTATTTATTGCTTCCTCCACTTCCTATTTCTATAATATTCACAACATATTGATCACAAGCACCTAGTGTGAGGTCTATGTTTTCACTATAAAATATTAAAGGACAGATCTTCTCTTCTTAGAAAACAAGCAAATCAAATAAAATACATTAACCATCGACACTGGGAAGTATTAGCATTTTATCCAGTGCTAACATCTTTCATTGGATCAGGTTCAAAATCTGTATTTACACAGGCTAAAACAATTGCCAATTATATTTCTCAGTCTTTTCACAACCTCTGATACAGTTAGGACTTCAGATTTGCCTAAAAAATGTCACATATGGTAGATACTGTATGCTCATTGATGAAACCTTATTAATATTTTTCCTGACAGTTATCTAAAAAAACATTATAATATAATTTTGTAGTAATTACAATACTCATTTTTTATTTACTTGCTCAAATGTGGTGGTGGTAAATGTTATGTGGGACGAAACATAAGGCTGCTTAAGATTAGAATTATGGAGCATGTCTGTCTAATTACTGTAGAAATCATGACATGCATCATGATTTTGCAGACAATTCAATATGTGTTGACAGGGGAGTGCTAGGATTTTTTTTCCATTAAGTTTTTATTAAGTTTTTATGCATAGATATTTAAAATATTCCACCCCCTCTTTGTGGAAGGGTTCAAATTAAATATTTTAGATCACCGAGAGGCTTATTGGATATATGCCTTAAAAATTCACATCCCTTTGGGTTTAAATACTGATTGGAAATAAGTAATACAGTATTTGAAAAATTTCTATGGTACCTATTTGAATACGTATCCCTCTATTATAATTTGGCGATTTTTTAAAATTATGTTTTACTTATTGAACTTTAAAATGTGTATATATATATATATATATATATATATATATATATATATATATATACATATATTATATATCTATATATATATATATATATATTTATATATATATATATATATATATATATATATATATTTATATCTATATAAAACACAGAGAATGAAACAGCGCCTAATTATATAGCAAATGTAAAAGCTCTATGTAATGAGTGCTCACCACAAAGAGGATGGGACCACAGGGCTGAGGTGGGGATGTTAGCATACATCGACCAACAACCGTGTCCGGATTTCAGAGTCATAGTCGTGTAGCTGGGTCAGGGTAGGAGAGGTCAGAATAGTCGTAATACTCGCAATGGTCTAGGATTGGAGAAGTCGGATGGTCGTAGTGCGTAGCCGGGGTCAAGGAGTAGAGAAGTCAGAATGGTCGTTGCACGTAGCCGAAGTCCAGGGGTCAGAGAAGTTAGAGGTCCGGGTACAAGCTGAGGTCAAAGTACAAGAGATCAAAGCAGATTGCACAGAGCAACGGCAGGGCAGCAGGATGCTTGAGGCAAGCAATAGTACATAAACACAAGTTTATGCTCAACCAATTTGCTTTCTGAGCATTGTCACGATGGACGGAACTTATCAACAATTTTTATATTTTGGGGATTCTCGATTGAGCAAAAATTAAGCAAAATAAATTGTCATTTATTTCCTTAATAGACAAACACACGACAACATTAGAATATACTTAATAATTACACTTACTGGGATAGGGAACAGGATAAATTGTCCAGTGAACGAAAAACACAGAAATAAAGTCTTTTAAATTGCAGTCCTTCTGCAAGGGGCGCAAGTTGCCAGACCGTTATTTCCGTTCTGGAATCGCAGCCGCTGTACTTAGATCTTATCCGCTTGAAGAAATCAGGTAACAACCACAGGAATGAGGGTTACAGGCCTTTTTAAGGACAGGGTCCCTTGGAGTTTTTCATTAGCCTCATCCTATTGGCAAGGAATTATCTTCCTCCTATCAGAGCCTGCCCAGTAACATGGGAAAATCCTAAGGCCTGCCCTGTAAGTGGGAAAATCCTAAGGCCAGCCCGGGTAGCTCTGAGCATGCAGAGTGAGCAACTTGGTAGAACTGCTGAGTAAAAAGGGGCCTCTCATTTCTGGGGATGGAACGTCTGGAGTTTGGTCCCAAGGTTTGAAATATCCAGGATGAGTAACTGGATCTGCTACTCAGAAACATCCCGGTTAAGTCACACTTTAAGACTTTGGGGTCTTTGATCCCCCACACGTCCCTAGACCCATAGGCATTGCCTCACCAGGGGGCTTTTGAAGCTGGAGAGGGAAATACCCCCTAGCTCATGTATGCATAACATTTGTTCCTTAATGCATTACAAAGGCAGGCAGAAAAAATAGCATCCTGCCTGTACATTTAAAACTGCAACAGAAAGGCACTTTATCAAAAATATATGTTTCACTTATGACAAAGTTATATTTTTAATATGTGTGTGCTTGTGGGGTTACACTGAGTGAGTATCAGGGGGGGTGGTATATATTTTGACTGTTTTCATGTGTTTGGTAGCCTTCACCTTGAGAAAGGCAGTATTTGACTGCCGAAACGTTGGACTTTATGGCATATTAAACCTCCTTTTGAGTAAGACCGTGTGCCTGCTTCTTCTTCTTTGTACTGTTACACTGAGGCTGCACACCAAAAATCAGGGTGCTGGCTCCCTCCGTTCCTGAGTTAGCAGTCTTAATGGAACGGCTCCTGTTATTCAGCACTGCAGGTAGAGACTAGCCTGCAAAAAGGGGACAACAATGCATAGAAGGGAAAATGGTACATGGGAACAGCATATCAAATTAACCCCTTCACCCCCAATACGATTTAGGATTAACCAGCCGTGCATACTGCCTTTATTAATGCACTGATTAATCCTATTATCCTCAAAAGCATATAAAGCACAGAGAGCCAATGGGAAGGCTGCAGGCAGTGAGTCATCACACATAGACTGTGTACTGATAGGCAGGGGCAGAGTGTATCACAGCTGTGGTGAAATGAAGGGAATTAATATTGTTAGCATTAACCCCTGGAGTGTTTCTAGTCATGCAACGCCAACGTGTAGCAGAGACAGGTGCATCCTCCGTTGCGGCATGGGGGCGGAACCTAGGTCCGGTACATCAGGAGTACTGTGGCACTCGTGCGCAGTGAATGTGCTATGGGCGTTACCCAATGTGTCACGGGATGTGTCACAGGGCGGGCCGAGGGCCAATCCTCACACTCTACACTGAACCCAATGTAATAACAATATGTTTTGGTACACCTGTGAAAGATATGCCCCTAGGATAAAGAATAAAGTACAGGCATACCCCGCATTAACATACGCAATGGGACCGGAGCATGTATGTAAAGTGAAAATGTACTTAAAGTGAAGCACTACCTTTTTCCCACTTATCGATGCATATACTGTACTGCAATCATCATATACGTACATAACTAATGTAAATAACACATGTGTAACAGGCTCTATAGTCTCCCCGCTTGCGCACAGCTTCGGTACAGGCAGGGAGCCGGTATTGCTGTTCAGGATGTGCTGACAGGCGCATGCGTGAGCTGTCGTTTGCCTATTGAGAGATATGTACTTACTCGCGAGTGTACTTAAAGTGAGTGTCCTTAAACCGGGGTATGCCTGTATGTGGCCAGGTCTACATATAGGCTATCCTTCAGCCCCTTCGCTTTCTTCCGGTTCCCCTTACCTCATGTAGAGTGGGGTGGGGAGGTTGCAGTGGCTTGTAGGTGCCAAGAGTTGCAAGCCATTACAGAGTGAGAACCTTAGGAGTGGCGGCCATTAGGGGAATAGATCAGTTGGGGACTACAATCCCCAACAGCCCCAGGAGCTGCAGTCAGGTGGAACAAAAGCAGCCAATAGGGCTGTTGCATTTGTGGTAAGCGGAGCTCGCGCTGACAGTTAGGTGTTAGGCAGTTGGTCAAGTAGTCAGTGAGGGAGTGAGTTGGGAGCTGAAGTGGTAGGGTGTGAATGTGCAGGTGCTTGTGGCATCTGTAGAGGTGAAGAGAAAGTGTCCGGTGCCACAGCAAACAGCAGGTCTGACGTCAGTTCCAAGGATTGTACAAAAGAAGCTTTATTGAGATGAATACACACATAAAACAGCAGGCCACAGCACAGCCTCCTCCTCTACGCGTTTCACGCTGTACTAACGCTTCATCTTGTGGCATCTGCACTAGGCAGAGAGCCCTGATATGCCCCAGCTAGGCTCAACTCCTCTCAGTTTGTGGCTGCTATTTTAAAAATAAAATGGGACAGGCCCATAGATAGGGAAACTGCCCCTGTAGCTTGTAGTGAGGGACACAGCCAGCACACAGCAGCATCCAGGCTCTTGATGGTCTGGGACCAGACCACCCCCATGGAAGAGACCGTGTCTCTCTCCCCCATTCTCTGTGTGTCTCTCTCCCCCATTCTCTGTGTGTCTCTCTCCCCATTCTCTGTATCTCTCTCCACCCCACACGGAGACGGAAGCGCTGGAGACATGGATCATCGTTGGGTCCATGTACCCCATTGCAGAACGCAGGGCGTCCGGGTGCAGATGCACCCAGCAGGTACATCATGCACAAGTGCACCAACAAACACTATAGTGGCAGCGCTGACCAAATATAAGGGTGAGGAGTTACATCATTGTGGACACTAGGGTGGTTGGGTGCCCGAGGGCCCCATCACGTACTGTGAGGACTGTGAACAAGTGTGTGGGACGGACACTAGGTGGGTGGTTATGGCCGTGCGAGGGCTGGCAGGTAGGCTGTAACCAGTAGCCACAGATTGTTCTGTAGTAAAGTTGTTATTTGATGTTTTACCCATTGTGTGTGGGTATTGTATAAGTATTTAAAACCAGAGACAGAACATGAAACACAGACAGAGCTCAGTGCACATCCAGTTAAACTTATACACAGTACAGTGCCTAAATATATATGTATAGATATCTATTAAATAAAATGGTCTTTTAGTTTAACATTTTGGCCAAAGTGTTGTAAGCCCTTGAGCCACTACACGCAGACCACATCTCAACGGTACCTAACACTAACATAAATTCTTAATAACCTGTGCATTACCAGGAAGAATGATTTATAATAAATCTGTCAAAATTAGTTGCATAGTTCTAAGTCTGATTGAAGCTCTTATTAACCAGCGCTTTATTGTTACGCTGGTGCTGCCCGCAGACTAGACCCATCCCCTATGCTGAGGTGGGACGTAGGGATACAGTCCCCCGCAGCAAATGGAGTGCGTCCGGAGTGTGGTGTTAGTGTTGCCAGGCCAGGTATAGTAAAGAAGACAATACTTGCCGGTACCGGTTATAGAGGAAGGGTAGTTATTGCCGTTGCCAAGGTCAGGGATTGGAGAAGTCACGAAGTCCAGGTAGAGCCGAAGTCAAGAGCCAGAGGGGTTAGTCGTCCAAGCCGCGTCGATACCTGAGGAGTCACTGAGAGAGTAGTTAAATGCTTCCATAGAGAATTATGTCGAGCGACGAGAGATGGGATGCACAGGCATAATAAAGCTGGGCAGGCCAATGGGAAGAGGGGGCAGGCCTGGAGGACTGCAAGGAGTCCTCCCTGATAGGAGGGAGGTGTTACAGCCCAGATGAGTGTAGTCATTGATTTGCATGGAATCATGTGGTACTTGGGGGCGACGCCTCACTGCAGGGGCAGAGGGTAAAAGGCCTCTGTTAGGCATGTGCTTTGTAAGCTGGGAATGCATGCACATAACGTCTGGGGCTGGCACGCGTGTGCGCGTGGATTCGGTGACTGACATGCATTTGCGCATGGAGTCAGTGACAGATGCGCGTGTGGGCATAGAGCGCAGAGCCGGAGACACACGCAGCGGCTGTGGTTCAACAGGCACCTCTTTGATAGGTGCAATCCTGGGATGGCGAGGAGCCAGAGCATGTGCTCGTGCAGTGTAAAAAGCGTTGACCATCCACGGTGCACTGCACAGCATGGGGTAATGGCCCATTGAGATTTATATAGCGTGTCTCCCTGCTTCTGAATAGGACTCGCGCTGTGTGATTCCTACTGGGCTGCATCAGTCTGTAAGAGACGCGCAGTGAGAGTAGATATAATCAGTCACTCTCCATGCACGCCTCTAACAGGCAATCACACACCTATTTTATTTTAATAACACTGTATTGAAGCCGTGGGTCTCTGGAATTGAACCTCTTTCATGTCCGGGGAACTCTGCTTCCTGAGTTACAGGCCCCGGTATGGGGTGCCTGTATCTCTCTGCATTGTGTAAATGTCCCGGTTGCGTAACACAGGCGAATTTAAACATGGTAACACTGTAACTCAGGAATCAGGGGTCCCCGAAGCTGAAATTGATGAGGTTTTGCTCCGGATACTGCATTATTAAAATAAAAAATGTTTAATTACCATAGCAACTAGCTGATAAGGCACTGAAGTTGTTAAGCCAGAATACCTGGTTTATTTTTGGTAGTGGGGATGGGTGGGTGGGTGAAAGTGGTAGTAGCCCCAGGTTGGGTGGTTATGCCAACCGGGAAGGTTGTGGGAGGGGTTAACCCCTTCATTACCTTAGCGGTAGTAGCCGCTAGGGTAATAAAAGGGTTAACTCGGGCTTAACCCTTTCATTGCCTTAGCGGCTAGCCGCTAAGGTAAAGAAGCTGCTTTTATTTTAAGAACACATTATTGAAGCAGGGTGACACCAGAGCTGAACCATATTAATTTCAGCCTCGGAGACAATCTGCGTTACACTGGCGTCACACTTTATTCGAGCTCGGCTAGTCCCACGAATTCGGGTATACCCGGGTGTATTGAGGTTTGTGACTGTTTTCTGCCCGAGTGCATTGAGTTATTTTCCGGCAGGGATTGAAGCATTTTATTCCCGCTGACTGCAATACTGCACAGTACATATATATATATACTGCATTACAATTCATGAATTTATGCCATCTGGTAGACACGCGAAGCATTGCAGCCTATTAAATCCTAATCATTATCATTTAACAGATCAGCCGCCTGTCAGCCAGGCATGAACCCAGGCTGGGAAGGCAAATGCAACGGGGCTTGTCAGAGGTGAGGAGCGGCGCATTCCAGGTATCTGCCAGGTACATACCGGGTATTTGCTCAAATAAAGTGTGTCGGTGCAGTATGTTTAAATTCCCCATGTCACGTGATCGGGACATTTGAACAATGCATTGAGATACCGTCACCCCATAAAATAAAAGCTGCCTTATCGCCTGTTAGAGATGACTGATTCTGCCTCACTCTTACTGCGCATCTCTTACAGACAGGTACAGACAGGTGCAGCCTGGTAAGATTCCCACAGAGGGAATCCCATTCAGAAGCAGGGACCCAAACTGTGTTAATCCCGATACGCCATTAATCTTTTTACTGGCACTCCGCACGCACAGATGCAAAAGAAACTTTCCCATAGCAGAATTCGTGATGGCTGTGCGAGCAACCATAATGCTGCATCTGTATACCTACTTCTTTATAGTCACCTCACTGCTAATCACAAGGTGCAGGATTAGGAGACGTGACTTAATCAGACACATTAAAGGGAATAAAGTGATTAATACAGTATACTGTACAGCAACATTGAGGGTCCAGATAATAAAAACAGGCAATTCAGTGTCTGGAGATTAGAAAAACAGTGAGAAACTGTTGCTGGGGGATTTTATGTGGGCAGCCACAATACACATTGTTTTAAAGCCCCTGAATGGAGAGTAAATGCTCACGTCTATCTGAGGCTATCTAAGGTGTGAATGCAGGAATCCAGAGTAGGGCAACCTAGCAGCAAAACACAAATAATGAATAACATATTGCCTAACTAAAAAACATATTAGTGTAGCCAATATCCCCCCCTCCATTACCTGGGAGATGTTGCTGCTACATGGAGTGTGGTGGTGCATACCTGCTGGCTTACAATAAATCTGAGTCTCCCGCATGGTGGTAGGGGATGCCAGAACAGGCTTGTGGGGTATATACTAATTCGTACTCACGGTGACAACGCCTCCATCTCTTGCAGGCCCCTTGAATGAGAGGAGCCATCTCCTGCAGGATAGTTCTCTTCCCTTCCCCTGATATATTGCAGTCTCAGGCGGAAGGTATAGTGAAACAGGAACATTTTATTGTACACAGCAGGCATCAGTAGAGCTTAGGGCTTTCACCCTCAGGATGTCCCTGGACCTGCACTCCCAGTCTAGGGCACCAGAAGCAGTCCTAGCTCTTCTCTTACTCCATGGTGGAGTAAGAGGAATAGTCTCCCACCGCTCCCCTAAGGGAGGGTCCACAGATTGTCAGAGACCTGCCAACTGGTTTGGGTAGACTGGTCTCTCTCAAAGGTAGAGGCTAACTGACTAAATCAGGAAGTGCAGATCCTTAAGTAAAGAGAAATCAGGAAGCAAGTCTGAGTCCCTGATTGGACACAAGGCCTAATTGCACCGCCTCCTCTGTGACTCACTGAAGCTGCAGGAGGTGGGGAAAACCCATGATTACTCCTGGCATGCCTGCTCTACCTGGGCTTACTGCCAGGAGGAGGGCAGGCTTGTAGCCAGTGAAAACAAGGCCTGGCTACATTAGCAATATTGTATATTGCAGTCACATTAAATGTTATATAATGTACATATGTTTTACAAGACTACTCTTTCAAAAGTTATACACAAGTCCCTATCATATCTTTTTCACACCACAAATCATGAAATGAAAACATACCTTATTTTTTAATTATTGTATAGTTTATTGGATTATATTTATTGGACTGTATGAAATAGCTGAACATTTTCAGTACAATAATGTACACTGGCGACACACTTTATTCGAGCTCGACTAGTCCCACGAATTCGGGTATATCGGGTGTATTGAGGTTTGTGACTGTTTTCTGCCCGAGTGCATTGCGTTATTTTCCAGGCAGGGATTGAAGCATTTTATTCCCGCTGGCTGCAATACTGCACAGTATATATATATATATACTGCATTACAATTCATGAATTTATGCCATCTGGTAGACACGCGAAGCATTGCAGCCTATTAAATCCTAATCATTATCATTTAACAGATCAACCGCCCGTCAGCCAGGCATGAACCATGGCTGGGAAGGCAAACGCAACGGGGCTTGTCTGAGGTGAGGAGCGGCGCATTCCAGGTATCTGCCAGGTACATACTGGGTATTTGCTCGAATAAAGTGTGTCGCAGCAGTAGCAAGGTAGTAATACATATTCAGTGAGTGCACCTAACCCCTTTCTTCCAACAATGTAGGAAACCATTCAGTAATAGAACAATTATATTTGTAACCCTTATATACCCCACCCAATGTGAGATTGGGGGCGGGGGTACACTCCTTCTCTGGCTACTTTCAGGTGTAGTGGTGCTGCAACCTGCTGGCAACAGGAGAGCTGAGGGTCCGCGGTGGTGTGGGGAGATCCAGGACAGGGAACAGGGGTACAGATTACCTTGATCTCTGATGTCTTCTGATGGTGCAGTGCCTCCAGCCAGTGAGGATCTCCTGTAGATCTGCAGGGTGATGGACCCTCACTGACACTCCTTCATACCCAGAAACATGAATCCACACAGCAATGTCTTTCTGTATTTTATTGCAGATAGCTCCAGTACAGAGAAACATTTTCTTTCTAGCTCAGAGCCCTGACTAGTAGCAGGATATTATTTGCCTCCCTACCTCCAACCCAAGCATGGGTGGAGGGAGAGAGATCCCTGAACCACTCACTCTCTAACTCACTAGCTAACACCAACTGACCCTAACTGATAATTTTGGAGGCATGTCTCAATTTGAACATCCTTGGGGAGTGTCTCTAACTCTGACTCATTACAAGCCAGAGCTGGATACAGATTGGCCCACACACAGCAGGGGGTGTTCCAACCAATATTCACCCCATACATTGACAGCCTCAGAGTTGCAAGGCCCGCTCTTGAATATTGATACAACATTCAAGGCTGAAATACACATGCAGGCCTAATGGTAGAATTAACCTTTCCATTGTCTGCACTAACAGGACTGACAGAGGAAAGGCCCAGAAAAAGAAATAGCTGCCGGAAGGCCCCGCTATATATTTATAAATGTTCAAGGTCACAACTGATAGGATGGAGATGATAAAGGAGGGAGGTAAGAGGTGGCCAGCAGCCCTGAAAATCCCCCAGCAGCCACCAGGCCCGCCAACAGCGGCCCTACGAGTCCAGCCGCAGCCTGCTCTTCACCCCCTCCCCCAACCGGCATTACCAACCCCCTCCACCGGCATCCACATTCCCCCCCTGAGGCCCCCACACCTACCGGCCCGCTGCATCCAGAGACCCTCTGCGCCCGTCCTCTATTCCTCCACACCTACGTGGCATAATAAGTTTTGGGCCTAGCCCACGCGGCTCTCCAAGCCGCAGCCTGCTCCTAACTCGACCCCCCCCCAAAATCCACATGGTCCCCCCTGCATCACCCCCTTCCACCCAACTGGCATCCACCCCCCTCCACCCAACCGGCATTCACCCCCCTCCACCCAACTGGCATTACCATCACCCCCCACCCATTCGGCATTCACCCCCCTCCACCCAACTGGCATTACCATCCCCCCCCACCGGCATCCACCTTCCCCCCCAGGCCCCCACACCTACCGGCCCATCGCCCAGCATCCAGAGACCCTCTGCGCCCGCCCTCAGTCTGACATCCCCCCTCCTCCCAATGCCAGCTCCGCTTCGATCTCAGCAGCAGACACCAAAGGTAGGGAGGGGGAGTTGGAGGGGGGGGTGGTGTGAGTGTGGTGTGAGTGTGGTGTGCAATGTGCAGTGTGCTGTGAGTGCAGTGTGCTGTGAGTGCAGTGTGCTTTGAGTGTGTGCAGTGTGCTGTGAGTGTGTTCAGTGTGTGCTGTGAGTGTGTGCAGTGTGTGCTGGTGCTGTGAGTGTGTGTAGTGTGCTTTGACTGTGTGCAATGTGCAGTGTGGAGTGTGCAAAAAATTTTTTTTTTTTAATTTTCCCAAAATTTAAAAAAAATAAAAAAAAATTAATTCGGGGTCCATGCTCAAACCGCGTTATAAGCGGATCCGCGTTATAGCGGATTGCGCTATAACGGGGTTGAGCTGTACTTGTAGACAATCATAACATTTAATATCCAGACCTTGATAAGCTGAAGTTCTAGTATGCATCTTTCAAAATAATAGACCTGCAAGCAGGGTCGCAAACAGTGGGGGAAAAAGGGTACTGGCGTCCTGGGCCCTTTGGGTTGGGGGGGCCCGGCCACTCGGGCCCCCTGTGGGGCCGGGAGCCAGTTAATTAAAAAAAAATCGCTGCAAAAAAAATCGCCTGGTCTCCCTGTTAGCAGCGCCAAAGTAGGCTGGGTTAATCTTCCGGCACGCCGGCATCAGAGGGAGGCACGGTGGCGCTGGAGACAGGTGCACCTGCCGGGCCCCTTGCAGCACCGCCGCCTCACCCCCCTCACACCGGGCCATCCAGCTACCCCTCTCCCCATCGGGCCAAAACCGCCACCCCCCACATTGCCACCGGGCCATCCCGCCATTCCCCCCCGCAGCATCGGGCCAGCATCGGCCCCACCCCCGCAGCACACCCGTGCACGTGGGAGAAGCACCATGGCATGGTGCCTGCAGCGGGGCTGCACCGTTACCCCCCCTCCCCCCTGCAGGACAGGGCCGTCCCGCCACCCCCCGCAGCCACCGGACACCCCCCGCAGCCATCGGACACCCCCCTGCAGCCGCCGGGCCCCACCCCCCCGCAGCCGCCGGACCCCACCCCTTCGGCGGCTGTTGGACACCCCACCACAGCATAGGCCCCCCCACAGCATCGATCCCCCCCCAGCACCGCCGCCACCACCTGACCCTGCAGGTAAGTCTGATTTTTATATATAGGTATTGTGGTATTTTGTATAGGGTTTGGGGGGCTTGGGGTATTTTGTATAGGGTTTGGGGGGCTTGGGGTATTTTGTATAGGGTTTGGAGGGCTTGGGGTATTTTTTGTAGGGTTTGGGGGGGCTTGGGGTATTTTGTATAGGTTTTTGGCGTGCTTGGGGTATTTTGTATAGGGTTTGGGGGGCTTGGGGTATTTTGTATAGGGTTTTTGGGGGCTTGGAGTATTTTGTATAGTGTTTGGGGGGCTTGGGGTATTTTGTATAGGGTTTGGGGGTGTTGGGGTAAATTGTATAGGGTTTGGGGGGATTGGGGTATTTTTTTAAAGGGTTTGGGGGCTTGGGGTATTTTTTTATAGGGTTTGGGGGTGCTTGGGGTATTTTTTTATAGGGTTTGGGGGGCTTGGGGTATTTTTTTATAGGGTTTGGGGGGCTTTTGGTATTTTTTTATAGGGTTTGGATATATATATATATTCCCAGTAAGATATACATCTATCTATCTATCTATCTATCTATCTATCTATCTATCTATCTATCTATCTATCTATCTATCTATCTATCTATCTATCTATCTATCTATCTATCTATCTTACTGGGAATGTGTGTGTGTGTGTGTGTGTGTGTGTGTGTGTGTGTGTGTGTGTGTGTGTGTGTGTGTGTGTGTGTGTGTGTGTGTGTGTGTGTGTGTGTGTGTGTGTGTGTGTGTATTGGGTAGGTGGGGTTTTTGAATGCATTTGGGCAGGGGTGGGGAGTTTGTATATATTTGGGGGTGGGAAGTTTTTTGCATTGGGGGGTGGGAAGTTTTTTGGTATATATCTTGTGGGGGGAATTGTGTGTGGGGGGGCGGAATGAGTGAGCAGGGGGTAATTGACGGAGCGAGAGGAGAGAGGGGGTGAGTGAGTTAAAGAGTGAGTAAGAGTGAGAAGCAGGGGAGAGAAATACATGCGAGGCGGGAGGGTGAGACGGAAGGGAGAGAAATACATTGGATGGGGGGAAAAAGAGGGGGCTCGTGAGGTGTGAAATGGGGGGGGGGGTGGCGGGCAATACCGCCTACACGGGGGGGTGCCCTGCTTAAAATGTTTGTTCCGGGCCCCACGATTTCTGTTGGCGGCCCTGCCTGCAAGCACCATTACATAGAGCTGTGTACTGGACTATAAGAACTAAATAGTATTTGACAGCTATTTGATTTATGCACATAGATATGTTAGAAAAATCTTAGCGGCTGCACCACTTTATGCCTTATTTCAGTGCCTTTTGGTGCCTTTTTTTAAAGTGTGATAGAAACGCACATTGTTTTTTTTTGTCTGGTGTTCATATCAAGCTTTAGTTGTTTTTTTTTCTGAACCATCATTTTTCTTTGTTTTTGCACACTACAGTATATTTTTTTTGACTGATCATTATCTCTGCATACATTTTATGATGATTATTTGCTTTTCCAACCTTCATTACTTGATCTTTGTAGTCTTGACATGGTTCCCAAAATTTACTAACAAGCCAGACACTATCATAGGGAATAAAAATCGCTAATTTTATGTCTCAGAAATTGTTTCTTTAAAAAAAAAAAAACATCTGATAACCAATGCATAAATGTATGTTTCAAAATCTAAAACATGGGATTACTATATTGTACATTGATCTTTTTATGTTAATTAATTCTGGTTTGGAGCAATTAAATAATATCAACAATGTTCTCTGGTGAAGCAAGTTAGATCTGAGAATATATACATCTGTAACTAACCAAGCAATCATATAACCTCAATTTGATTCTCTTTAAAAATCGAAAGTTCATTTACACAGTAATATACCCTGGAGTTCAAAGTTACATTCCTGACTGTAATTAAAGTTGGCCATTTCCATATCCTTGCATCTTAGGCCAAGGACATAATTTGATATGAAATATTATTCATCTCAATGTTTCTTTTACAATATTTATTTTAAAAATCAATAAACAATATGCTGCTTCTGCAAAATCTGTTTCTTTTTTCTGTGTTTTGTACTAAGTATTTTAGAAGGTTTGAGACACACCCTTAAAAAAAACTGATTTAAATGGACACACACATATATGTACATATCCATTTAAATCAGTTTTTTTAAAGGGTGTGTCTCAAAACTTATATATATATATATATATATATATATATATATATATATATAAATTTTAAAGTTCAATAAGTAAAACATTATTTTAAAAAATCGCCAAATTATAATAGAGGGATACGTATTCAAATAGGTACCATAGAAATATTTCAAATACTGTATTACTTATTTCCAATCAGTATTTAAACCCAAAGGGATGTGAATTTTTAAGGCATATATCCAATAAGCCTCTCGGTGATCTCAAATATTTAATTCGAACCCCTCCACAAAGAGGGGGTGGAATATTTTAAATATCTATGCATAAAAACTTAATAAAAACTTAATGGAAAAAAAAATCCTAGCACTCCCCTGTCAACACATATTGAATTGTCTGCAAAATCATGATGCATGTCATGATTTCTACAGTAATTAGACAGACATGCTCCATAATTCTAATCTTAAGCAGCCTTATGTTTCGTCCCACATAACATTTATCACCACCACATTTGAGCAAGTAAATAAAAAATGAGTATTGTAATTACTACAAAATTATATTATAATGTTTTTTTAGATAACTGTCAGGAAAAATATTAATAAGGTTTCATCAATGAGCATACAGTATCTTGCAATTACCACATCTACCATATGTGACATTTTTTAGGCAAATCTGAAGTCCTAACTGTATCAGAGGTAGTGAAAAGACTGAGAAATATAATTGGCAATTGTTTTAGCCTGTGTAAATACAGATTTTGAACCTGATCCAATCAAAGATGTTAGCACTGGATAAAATGCTAATACTTCCCAGTGTCGATGGTTAATGTATTTTATTTGATTAGCTTGTTTTCTAAGAAGAGAAGATCTGTCCTTTAATATTTTATAGGGAAAACATAGACCTCACACTAGGTGCTTGTGATCAATATGTTGTGAATATTATAGAAATAGGAAGTGGAGGAAGCAATAAATAATACAGCTAAAATAGTGAATATGTGACATAATTAGGGGTGTATACATACAGTAAAGTCCTCTTGTATTTTTCTAGCTTTAATATTTTATACCTGAAGACGTAGTCTGGTCCAGTCTTGGTGAATCTAGGCCTGAATCTCACTTCTGCGATTTGGAGAGTGCTTTATATCTAGCTTCAGGTTTAGTTAATGGGCTGACCGTCACCTGATCATCAGTCTCTTACCAAATACCAGCATGTGCCTTGATGACTTTAGTGATCCCAGAAATAAATGTTTTTCAAACCACACAACCCCTTTAGAGAATTGATAATATCACGAAAGCTGGAACATTACAAAAATGGTACTCTTTCACTTAAACGTGTGTTTTTGTGGTTTATACATTTTAAAATACATTTATTCAAATGAACGACCACAATTTTAAAATTGGTATTGCGTATAAAACGAAGTTGACCAAAGTTTGCTTAATTTAACGTCATTTATGTTTTCAGCAGCAACTAGAGGTGTTCAAATTAAGTTCCCTTAAACTGTTCAACAAAAAAAAAAGCACATAAAATGGCACTTTATAAACAGATGTAATTGTTTCCCAAATTGGGAGAGACAAGACTCTTCTCCTTATTTCTATCAGATCTGCATTAAATGTAAGACCGATTTGTACAATATAATGTTGTACAATAAAGTTTGAGCAAACAATATTTGTGTAATAATATGACCAAATACTCTATAGTGTTTAATCAGTTACAATGCTAAAATATGGTTACATTAATTTAAAAAAAATAGTATACAGTATTGATAACAAAATAGTACATGAAACTTACAAAATGTCATAATTTAACTTCTTAGTTTTAGCTTGAGAAATGAATTAAAATGGGTTGTTGCTCTCCTTGCTTGATTATTTTTCAGTTTGCCATAATTCACTCCTAAGCTAAAATTGATTCCTCCAACCTCTTTTTAAATGCTGATAAATATTTAAAAGGCCTTGTATACACAAATACCTATGTAGTGTTAGAAAGTAGCTACAGTAGGTAGGTATAAACGTATATACATTAATTGGAAAAGATATAGGATACCAAAATGAGAAGATACGTTATTATACATGTAAAATTTGTTTGAAAAGCAGAAAATCAAGAATATTTAGATGCTATGAGGTGGATATAAGAAACAGAATGATTTGTGCAGAAGCAAAAATGTCACAAATACCGGTAAAATTGTAACAAGAACTGATGTAGGGACAATCACCCCATTACATACATAAAGTAGTTTAAATCTACATTACCATAATGTATTTAAATAAAATACATTGTCAAACGGTCTTAGATAACATCATCATCATTTATTTTTTAATTAAATACAGGCCTCCTGTAAGAGATGTGTGCAGAGGTATTGAATGGAGACGATTAGGGGGAAATTAAATCTTTGATTTATTGTGCCTGTTCCTTTAACAAGGCAAAACATACAAAAAGAAACAAAAAAAAAGCCTACTCCACTTTGGAGAATAACTAAACCTTTACTTCAGCCCTTTCTAACTGGGTGGGTAGCTAAGATAGTTACCACCCTAAACATATGTAGCACTGCTACCCCTTCCCCCCCCCCGACCAACCCCCGGGAAATCTTGCCTAGGCTACAGGTACACATACTTAGTAAAGTTATGGTGAGTAAAACAAGTGATAAAACCCCTCCACAGCAAAGCATATAGCAAATGGAAATATTACTGTATGCTCATTTGCATGTCTTAGACAGGTCTGCAATCCCGCCTTTCACTATTATCACTCAGCACACAGCACTTCCACTACAGCAAGGGATTCTGGGAAATGACATGCAAATGAGCACACTTTTTGCTTCAAAACCATTTTAAACATGGTTCCCTATAAGCTTAATCTTATCCTCCTAATTCTCTTTTTTGGATGATTCCAGTTGTGCTCTGCCATTTCTCTCTCCTATTGCATTCTATCTCCAAGGACGGAGGCACACCTTGGAGGTCTGACGGGATTAACATGGACGCCGCAGCAGATTCGTGAGTTTTTCCTGCTTGCTACATGGTTATATTATTCTGCTAAGGGATTAGGGTATTATCCATTGGGGTGATTATTAGCCTTTGTGTTCCTGGACAACTTGAGTGCCATCTATGCTGGTTTACCAACTAGGATACCAGTACCCTCCCTACAATCAAGATTACATCCCAGACCTCACACAGGATTCACCATCATTATTTCATTATTACTAAGGCTGTATACGGTTCTTAGCACCACGCATTATACTCCCCCCCCCCATCTCCATTTTTAACAGTGACTCACAAGATAAACGTATCACCCCTTTTCCCTCGGGCAGGATATGTAGATGGGTAGTCGGTGTAGTGGTGCTCACCTAATTGTAAACTGGAGCCTGAGCCTCCACGTATTGGAAGCTTGGAGTATACAGTAGATATGGTGCAGTGCCTCCACCTGCAAGTGCCCAGCCAGAGGAAGGGATTCACCCCTCACAGGAACTTGTAAATTAATCACTTCAGGAGTACCAGGAATGGTAAACTGGAACTGGTTTACGGGTGTTTTCATAGAATAAGCAAATAGTCCATTACATGCATCATCCTTCAACTGTAATAGCATCCACCCTTATCTGGACAGATGCATTGTGCAACAGGGACTGGGCCGGATGGGATTAACCTCACCCTTACCTGGGTCAGATAGGCTCCAGCAGTAACTGGATGCCTGAGGCAATTAACCCTCTGCCCTTCCATGGACAGGACAGATAGGCTTTTAAATGAGAAGGGTCCGGGGGGAATTAACCTCACTGTAGGAGATGTGTGCAGAGGTATGCAATGGAGAGCGTTTTTAAGGTGAAACTAAAATAAGGCTTTATTGTGCCTGTTCCTTTAAATCAGGCCTGCACAACTCCACTCCTCAAGGGCCACGAACAGGCCAGCATTTCAGGATATCCCTAATTCAGCACAGGTGGCTCAATTAGTGGCTCAGTCATACTGAAATTATGGTTGAGGATGAAGCAAAGCTTTTATACCATTGTCATGTATAATGGATGTGTAAAGCAGTTGAATATTATCTTCAGACACGTAGCTGTGACTTTAGCAACCACAATATTCTAACCGTAGATTTGCTTCGCTTCATCCTCACCCATAATTGATGAGAAACTGTATCATCAGCTCAGGGGCACCGCCATGGGGATCACCTGTGCCCCCACGTACGCCAATCTATATCTTGGCTGGTGGGAGGCAGAGGTGATCTACCAGGAGCGATATCATCTGTATACCTCACACGTCATACTGTGGATGAGGTATATAGATGATATCTTTAACCTGTGGAAGGGCTCACGCTCTGTTTTTGATGAGTTCATTGGGTTGCTCAATGATAACATTCAACCTTAGACTCACATCGGAGGTCAGTAGTATATCTATTACGTTTCTTGACCTCACGATTACAAGATCTTCACAGGGTAACATAGAGACTTCTCTCCATCGGAAAGCCATGGTTACCAACAGCCTCCTCAGAGCTGACAGCCACCATCCTAAACACCAGATTAATGGGATACCAGTTGGTCAATTCCTTCGTCTCAGAAGGAATTGCTCACGTTGTGAGGATTTTGAAAGATAAGCTTTGATTGTGAAGCTGAGATTCAGGGAAAGGGGATATAGCCACAGGTCTATTAAGAAGGCATATCAAAGAGCTAGATCCACTGATAGCGATACTCTCCTTGCTGACAAAATTGAAAACAAGAATGACAAACAGATTATTCGCTTCATCGGTACCTTAAACAACCAATGGACAGAAATCTCTAACATACTTAATAAATACTGGCATGTTCTTCGTGACGATGAAGACTTGAGAGAAGTTTTGAATGACAGGGCTTCTCTTGTCAGCAGACGAGCAACGAATATCCGCGATTTGGTGGTACATAGCCATTTTCAGCGAGCCATTAGTGGCACTTGGCTAGCCAATAGATCCGTCGGCTTCTTTAAGTGCAACAATTGCAGGGCTTGCTTGTCATGTATCCAGACTAAGCGATTCAGTAACTGGGATGACAGTCACAGCTGCGTTATCAAACAATTTATAAATTGCAAAATGGTTGGTGTTATATATCAAATTGTATGTATTTGTGGGAAGAAATACATTGGCAAAACCAAGAGACAATTTCGACACAGAGTGTTGGAACACCTTGGTGATATTCGGAATCACTGTGACACACCTATAGCCAACCATGTATGTACACCATCACCATTTAGGCATAGCCTCTGTCCTGCAATTTTTTGGAATCGAAGCAGATTCTAGTCATTTGAGAGGAGAGGATTGGGACAATGAGATCCTGAAACGTGAATCACGTTGGATCTATAATTTGGAAACTCTCAGCCCTAAGGGACTGAATGAAGAGTTCGTTTTCTCCCCTTTCATTTAACTCTGTGTACATTGATATTTCATGCCCGGTGACCGATCTACCAATATATATTACATCTGTGGTGTACGCCCCTTATTTTCCCTTAGTCTCTAGCGATGTAACACTTTACCCTAGAACATTCTAGGCTTTTATGGACTTAATATCCTTAATATCCTTACTATCAGCCCTAGTGACCATTATCATTGATTTTTAGTGGCCATCTCCCTATAAATGCGTCTTTATCTATTTCTTTGGCACAGTATACCTCTGCTCTCTGTATGAAGTATGCCTTATGTTAGCTGCTGATGACTATATATTTATTTACTGCTTCTACAGCAATTATGGACATATGACACTAATTTCATGTCCGTGTATCAATGTCTCTTTTGTATGCATTTTATTTTAATGTGTTGCCTATGACTCTCTCTGCGCATGCGTCAGGGTTACCAGTTGCTCTGAATGGGTTAAACTATCCCTTCATTGCCATGACTACCTTTTGCTTTAAATAGCCCACGTCCATAGTACGTAGGCACCTTTGAAAAAGCGCGCCTCAGTGCAAAACGTATGTCAGGTGATCTGATGGGAGGACGTCACTTCACGGCACCGATGGACTCATGTAAATATCCATGCAGCATGTCGGAGCTGTTTCCTTCCATACGCAGGTTTTACAGCGCTACCATTTCATCACAATACTAAGCTATTGTATTATTACTTTATAAGGAGATTCTCTCTTAGCTACTTACTTGTGTAGTCGAAGCTGTTTGCGATCAGATGCTACCATGACATCCCCAGTATATCGACACACGGCTTAGTTTCTTAGTAACTTTCCCCTACCCATAGTGTGTTATTGTATGCGCATTTGTTTTGGTATAGGGGTTTTTTCCTATCTGAATTGCAACACTTGTTACCAGCCAGTTATGTTCATTGTGGCTATTTCCCATGCAACCTGTCATTTATATTGACAATGCCAGACTCAGGACACACTTTATATAATGGGTTTTACATTATGATTATATATGTTTGTCTTCAGCATGTGGACTTATATTATCCACACTTGATTCAGCCTTACCAATTATGTGTTATTGCTGTTTTGACCATCTCATGACGCTGGCTGACCTATGTGAGACATACCATTATTGTGATCCTTATATGATAATCATGTATATATGTTGTTTATTATATATACTATTGCTCAACATTCAGGGGTTATTTTAAGAGGCTATTACTGGATACGGTCTTTGAACTGTGCCTCTGGGCTATACTGACGCATACTTTATGCCAGCCCTTTGTAGGATTTTACTTACGTCTATTTATGTATGTGTATGTTTTTACCCAATAGATTAGTGTTTCTTTCTCTACCGGTTTATGTCTGTTTAGTGACTGTGTGTCCGTCTGTTATATTATCCTATTATTTTGACACACTAGATTTATGTGTTAGGTCTACCTATCTGGTATAGATTTTTTGTCCCCATTGTTTCTTTGGAACCAGTGCTGGTATTTGGTAATACCTACCTTACCAGTTTTTCAGACAATAGTAGTGAAATACTTAGTGTCATTACTAATTTTCATGGGAACATATTTATGGACAAGTTAGCCACTATTTGGCTTTAAGTGGACTAGTGCGTTCTTATGAACTCTTCTACATGATATATATGTTTGAAGTTTCAATTGGTATGTCCTTGGGGAGTGGTCTTGGATCTATTTACCACATCCCTCTTTACAATCATTTTTATTTTCATTATATATATTAAACAGTTATATTTTATGTTTTCATCATTTCTACTTTATCATTTTGAGTGCATACATTGGGGTATATTTTTGTTTGTTTAGTTTATCCAAGCCCTACTGTAGCAAGCCTTCTCCCTGGCATATAACTCCAACTGTTTTCAGGCATGTGCCTGAAAACTGAAATAATATAACTTTAGGGGGAACTGACACTCATAATGAGCCATGTGCTAAGGGTTTAACTCTAGCACTGCCTGCTAGTACCAGGAATTACATGCCAGACCATAGAAATATAGCAGAGGGCTAGATAAAATAAGTAGCTGAACAGCAAAACCAGCACATTTAATAAGAGCACCACAACATTAGGAGAGCAACATATTAACGATGTCTATAACAAAATGAAAATAAAGTCAGCACAAAGAGGTAGAGAAACACCACAACACAACCACTTCACGTGTTCCTAATCCTTTATGGATTTTGTTTCTGCATAAATCTTAGTAGATCAATTGAAAAAAGGAAAGTCCTCCAGGGCTTGTACTCAGTCCATCAACCCAACCAGGTTTATATGGGAAGAGAATTGACACAAATAAAAGAGGTATTGGTAAACTGGCAATTAGTTACTAATAACCACTCTTAAGGGGGTGGCACAGGCTCAGATGTACTAAGTACCCACCACCCTATTTACTAAAATTGTTTGCAGATGCTCACATCAATCTTCATGGGAAATAATAACATGCACTTACATATGTTGATCGCAATGGGGATGGTGTGTATACTTTAGCAGCAACCAGTGGAAGTGATATGATGATCACACTGGAGATGGGGTATACACTTCCACAGCAAGCAGTAAAAATGCTTAAAGAAGCTAGAGAGAACATGGCATATTACGTTTTAATAACAATAAATAAAATAAGATGGATGCACTCACAAATGGCTATTCACAAAAGCATTGGTGAATAGCTTTCCAGCCCCCACATCTGTCCATTCGTTGTCTAGGGTCTCTTTGGGGTGTCCTTCACAGTAGCTCCTGCGTCCCTCTGTATACACTGCTTCCCAGTGGCTTTTCCTTGCTCCTACGCAGCCTGGTCAAGCTCTCTGGTGCCGTTCTTACCTGGGGATAGTTCGTGCAGGAAGACAGAGGTCTGTATGGTGCTTTCTAATTGGACGAACTGCCGGTTTGGAGGAGTACGGTGGCTGGCTGGCTGTGGTCAAAATTCATCAAATGCGTTTCGAGTACCACTTCATCAGTGATGATGTCACCAGGGGTAATGGCTGTGCATATATATATATGTATATATATTTATATATTTATATATATACTTGACCTAGTGCAGCCGTTCATTACATGCAGTAAACAACCGTATTGCCTGTGTTGCAGCCAGGGTATGAGACTATCCTTGTGTGTGTATCAGTGACATAAGGATCAAGAGTCTTAGAGAGCATTGCGCTGAGAGTCCGAATATATAGCTGCAGCGGCTGTTCAAAAGAATCACGGCTCCAATTTCGTGTGCTCTGCTGTACTCCATGCGGCATGAACGCGGCCAATTGCCCCAGACACCCGA
Source organism: Ascaphus truei (assembly GCF_040206685.1). Lineage (NCBI taxonomy): Eukaryota > Metazoa > Chordata > Amphibia > Anura > Ascaphidae > Ascaphus > Ascaphus truei. Next base: position 310,954,345 of record NC_134485.1, read on the forward strand.
GCTTATCGCGATTGCTTTGTTGAATATCATGGATTCTGTTTCTTTGGGTGCAATGAAATGAATGTGTACAGTACTGTGCTACTGTATCAATTTAAGGTGTTTAAAAACCAAAACTCTAAAATGCCATTTTCTACACTCGTCACACTCGCGTCTTAAGGCGGTACGTTGGAAAACATCACACGCCATGACAGGGGAATTCTGAGCGCAACACCGGACGAAGTTTTAGAATAATGGCCGCTGCAGCTGTACATGGTCACTAATATGTACAGAAATGTAAATTGTATTGTATTGTATGTCTTTATTTATATAGCGCCATTAATGTACATAACGCTTCACAGCAGTAATACACGTAGTGATCAAATAAATAACAGATCATATTAATAACAGATCATGGGAATAAGTGCTTTAGACATAAAAGTAACATTAAGGAAGAGGAGACCCTGCCCCGAGGAGCTTACAGTCTAATAGGTAGGTAGGGAGAATGTACAGAGACAGTAGAAGGGAGTTCTGGTAAGTGCATCTGCAGGGGGGCAAGCTTTATGTATCATGTGTTCATAATATCCATAGTGCTATTCATATGTTTCTTTAAGCAAGTGTGTCTTAAGTTGGGTCTTAAAGGTGGATAGAAAGGGTGCTAGTCGGGTACTGAGGGGAAGGGCATTCCAGAGGTGTGGGGCAGTCAGTGAAAAAGGTTTAAGGCAGGAGAGGGCTTTAGATACAAAGGGGGTAGAAAGAAGACATCCTTGAGAAGACCGCAAGAGTCTGGATGGTGCATAACAAGAAATTAGGGCTGAGATGTAAGGAGGGGCAGAAGAGTGTAAAGCTTTAAAAGTGAGGAGAAGAATGGAGTATGAGATGCGGGATTTGATCGGAAGCCAGGAGAGGGATTTCATGAGGGGAGATGCTGAGACAGATCTAGGAAAGAGTAGAGTGATTCTGGCAGCAGCGTTTAGGATAGATTGTAGGGGAGACAGGTGAGAGGCAGGAAGGCCGGACAGCAGGAGGTTACAGTAATCAAGACGGGACAGAATGAGGGCCTGAGTCAGAGTTTTAGCAGTCGAGCAACATTGGAAAGGGCGTATCTTAGTTATATTGCGGAGGAAAAAGCGACAGGTTTAAGAAATGTTTTGAATGTGAGGGGCGAATGTGAGAGAGGAGTCAAGTGTGACCCCTAGGCAGTGTGCTTGGGCTACTGGGTGAATGATCGTAGTTCCAACAGTAATGTGGAAGGAGGTAGTAGGGCCAGGTTTGGGAGGAAGTATGAGGAGCTCTGTTTTAGCCATGTTGAGTTTAAGGCGGCGTACGGCCATCCATGATGATATAGCAGAGAGACATTCAGAAACTTGGGTTTGTACAGCAGGTGTAAAGTCGGGTGTTGAAAAGTATATTTGTGTGTCGTCAGCATAGAGGTGATAATTAAACCCAAAATATGTTATTAGGTCACCTAGAGAGAGTGTATACAGAGAAAAGAGAAGAGGTCCCAGGACAGAGCCCTGGGGTACCCCCACACAGAGATCAATAGAGAAGGAGGAGGTGATAGCAGAAGAGACACTGAAAGTACAATGGGAGAGGTAGTATGAGATACAGGATAGAGCTTTGTTCCGAATACCAAGAGTATGGAGAATGTGAAGGAGAAGGGGGTGGTCCACGGTGTCAAATGCTGCAGAGAGGTCGAGTAATATGAGCAGAGTGTAATGACCTCTGTCTTTGGCAGCATGGAGGTCGTCAGTTATTTTAGTGAGGGCTGTTTCCGTTATATACCTAGCCTAGGAACCATATAGCAGCCTCCCTGCAATAGTTATGTAAATGCATAAAGCACTATAATGTATGAAAAATGCAATACCTCACATGGTAGTACCTGGGACTAGGTCTGATAGTCTTAGTGGTACTCGTGGCACTTCCGATCTAAATGAACTAGAAGAGATAATAAAATAGCGGGGCTAGCAGCCTAGAATATATATACAATAGTTAAAATATTAAGGTTAATGTAAAACTGATGTCGTGGGGACATAATACCATATAGAAGTGTAGGAATACATGGGATATAAGACTCTAATCCTCCACAGGGAAGATTCCCAGATACCTAGAAGGTATGTAAATTTAATATTCATAGGAATGCAGCGATGTCCATATCTATGTTTTAGACCTTTGGGGATCAGGGTTTGAAGAGCAAATATCCAGTAAGACTCTCCCGTGGATATCTTCTGCACAAAGTCACCCCCCTCCCTCCAGTCATTGTTCACTTGTTCAACACCCCAAAATCTTAGGCAGCTAGGATCCTGATTATGTACCATTTTGTAGTGATTGGATACATTGTGCGTCTCCATTCCTATGGTGATGTTGCGAAATGTTCACTAATACGAGTTTTAAGTTTGCAGATAATTCTTCCTACATATTGTAGCTTGCAACTACACTCAAGGACATACAGTACATGATCCCTTTGCAGTTAAATGTTATGTTGCTTTTAATTGTATGTTTAGCTAACATTGTGGTGTATATAAATGCTTTTATTTTTGTCTCTTGTCTCATAATGTTTCTGCAGGCTTTACAATTCTGGCATTTCATAAAACCCTTTGTTATTTGGTTTAGCCAGCACTCTTTTTTGTTGATTTTTAAATAACTTGGTACTAGTCGTTGGCGCAGGTTTAATTTAAGTGCCTTCGGGAAGCGCGCGGGGCCTCTGTAAACCCCGCGCCCCCCGTCGGCAGTCTCGCGCCCCCCCTGGGGGTCGTGCCCCACAGTTTGCGCACCGCTGCCCTAACCCCTTAATCACCATAGCGGTTATTAACCGCTACAGTCATTAAGGGCTTAACCCACCATCACCCATCACTCAGGAGGCCTACATTACCCTCCCCCACTAACCCCCCACCCCGTGAGGCCTAACCACCCTCACCCACTACCCAGCTGGGAGGCCTACCCACATAACCTTTGGGCCAATACCCCCTTCCCCCACCCCCAGTACCCACAATAAAAACAATACACAGCCCCACAATAAACATCATTCTATTTATCAAATACATAACCCACCCCTTGTCCCCCCCAATAAATACATGATTTATTCTTTTACATACAGGGTTCATACCCCAGGCCCACGTGAGTCCCCGGTGGGCCTGATGGGTCACCTCACAGACCTACAGGTTGCCAGCACCATGTTTCACACAGGGTCTGGAGGCCTAATTGGAGGTCCCGCCAGGCACCATGGTCTCCGCGGGTCACCGTGGGCCACAATTGGGTCCCCACGGTTGGCCCGCGGATGCTTGGGACCCCGGGTCAGACCCACAGGTGTCTGAGGGGCCTCGGGTGGTTCCCACATGGGTCTGGGGACACACGGGTGGTTCTTACGGGTCTGCGGTGCCCCCACAGATGTGTGGCCACCGGTTCTTCCCCGCAGGTGTCCCCCGTGGACCACGCAGCCTGGTCCCCGTGAGAAGACCGAGGATAACTCAGGTGGTCTCCAGAGATCTCTCACAGGACTCCAAGGAAGGAACCAACCCTGTATGTAAAAGAAATAAACCTGACCTATACAGTCAATACATCAATCCCCTCCCCCCACACAACACATACAGTACAATAATGTGCCAAATAACTATTATCCAGATATGGATAATAGATTATTTGCCTATTATTAAACACATTAACTAGCATAATAACATAAATAAAGTTCTACTGACCTCATCAATAAGAAGCCCCCGTCACCAACAAAATCCTTGTCATCCATTGCCAACAAAATACATTGCCAATACATTGCAATTACATTCAGATATCAATTAACCCCTTAATCACCTTATCGGATAATAACCGCAAAGGTAATTAAGGGGTTAAGCCACCCTGGCCTGATACCCACCCTTCACCCATTCATTTGTACAGTGGCTTCATCATGCAACTATATATACACACACACATATATATATATATATATATATATATATATATATATATATATATATATATATATAAAGCAGAAAATAGCCGTGTTAGTCCAGTTGCGATAGTGCAGAATAAATGAGTTCTTCAGTATTAGGTGATACCTTTTTTATTGGACTAACAATTTATGTCATAGGACAAGCTTTCGAGAGTTCTCCTCTCTTCTTCAGGTCGAGCAATACTGATTTACACAGGAATCAATGGCTAAAACAGTGTATAGATAGAGAGAAAAAAAACAGATATTTACTGTAGATAAGATAGGGTGTTAAGTGTTTGAAGCCAGGAGACAGTGTCAAAGAAAGGTGGGGAGGGGAAGGGATGCTGGGGGGGGGGGGAGAGAAAGTGTGGATAAGAGTTGAGGAAAGCAGGATAATTACAGACAATTTTGGTAGGGTGTGAGAAAACCCATGTCCACATTAAGTCCTTTGGTTTTGGTGTCAAAGAGTCTTATCATTCTGAGCTCAAATATTTTCCGTTCTTGGGTGCTTTTAAACATTCCATTGAGGATTTTGATTTTTAAATCATTTATGGAATGATCTGGTTGTGAGAAGTGATGTCCCACAGGTGAGCAGTATCTTCCTTCTTCGTGATGGAGTATAGAGTGTCTGTGCATATTCATACTTCCTTGTAATTTTTGGCTGGTTTCCCCAATGTAGCAACCTTGGTCACATTTATTGCATTGAATCATATACACTATATTCGTATATATATATATATTGAAAAAACACACAAAAAAGTAGCGCTACTAAGTATAGTAAATAACTGTGAATAATTAATATAAACACTTAAAGTATATGCAAATTAATAAAAATAACCAACAAATAAATAGATAGTGTCAAAAAAAAAAAAAGGATAAGTCCAAATGTCTCCACTTGGTTGTGGTCTGGAGGAGGAGAGAGTCCCAACGATACAATGACCACAGGAGCTCCTTGCTGCTTCAAAAGTAAGTTGTGTAGCCACCCACCGTAGATCTAGAAAAACAAAACACAAAAAAGCGCAAGCTCCATAGCGCGTAACTGTGTACAAATAAGGGTGAATTTATGAAGAAAAGTGTCCCTAGGAGATACACTTACAAAAAGTTAGAATAAAATATACATTGAAGAGACTCTGGGGCTTATGCAGAGAAGAACGTTATTTAATGTGAAAACGGCAGGAAAATAGCCACAGAATTGGAGTAAGTTATGGGCGTATGCTGAAAGCTGCGTTACCTCTTTTTTCTGATGAGATTCAAAATTGCCAAGTTTTTCTGTCTACATTGAACTTGCTATAATATAGGGCAGAATGGCGAGTTGCAGTGCATCTATGCTACCTGCATACCACCCTATTTTAACATGGCAAATTTACCAATCTCGCCAATTTTTAAAGTAAAGAAACCTGCTGCGGCGAATTTTATGAATCTCTCCATGTTCTCTGCCCTCATTCCCAGACCCGGCGGTGGTTGTGTGTGGGGGTTCCTTAGATATAATAAATATAGTTTATTCCTTAAAAAAGGTGAACACACAAGATACTGTATACAAATAACAGATAAGAATTAGCACTTACTTAAGGGTTGGACAATGAAGCAATCAGGAAACAGGATTGCTACTTCATTCAGCAATACAGGTCCAGATGAAGAAATCACAAAAAGACACGAAGCACTGAGTATAGAGATTACACTCGTTAAAAGGAGTTTCACTCCTATACTCTGGCATTGAGTGCAAGTCATTGGAGAACAATTATCTGCACCCAATCCCTCCTTGTCACCTCACTTGAGGGGCAACGTAATACCTGCCCACTGGGGGGGTATTATTCTAATCAGGGGCTTATTTCCCTAGCCCCCCTCCCACAAGCCTGGCATCTGAATGTCTGCTTGGGCCAGGAATCCCTTTGTCCCAGGGTGTGACACACAACACTTATCATCAAGTACCCACGTCCTGCTTTCCTTTGTGCTCGCATACACAAGCAGGGTGGGGGAGTCTTTGATCAGGGTTTTTTTGTAGACCACTTTTTTGTCCCCCCCCCCCTGAGCATTAACATACCATATGGGCTCTTGATTTTTCTACCAGCCCCAAAATACAATACCTTCTTTAATATCTACACATATTAAAATAATCCGTTCGGTGGGTCTGAGCGGGCTGAAATTTGCCAGGTCCTCATGCCGGAAGACCTTTGCCAAAGTGGCCAAGTTTCAGCCTTCCCCAACCCCCAGAACTGGAGATACAAAAAACAAGTTTAAATCCCCTATTAACTTTAATGCAGGATGCTCTAGCTAAAAGAAATCTCTGCTTTTCACTCTACCATTGAAATCAACGGGCTCCGCCGCTATAGGCTTTCAATGGAGCAACTCCGCCGTTGAAGTCAATGGGCTCCGCCGCTACAGGCTTTCAATGGAGCAACTCCGCCGCTATAGGCTTTCAATGGAGCAACTCCACCATTGAAGTCAATAGTAAAATTACAATTTTCACATTTGTCCATACTCTGTCTGGTTGATCGGAAATGGCTGGGAATGGCCATGCAGTCATGCCGTAACAGTGACTACATGCAACCAAAATCCCAGCCCTCTGGTCCTCACAGAACCGGAGATATGGGCTTACCCTTTTTACACTTTTGGACTTAGTCGTTTATACGTGCGGCTCTTCCCTCCACCATTAAAGTCAATGGTGCGACCCTCGTGGTGAGCGCGACCCTTTACGGGGGTCCCTAATTCCCAGACCCGGCGGTGGTTGTGTGTGGGGGTTCCTAGGGTCTAGGGGCAAAAATAATTTTATTTGTGGGTGCCCTAGAACCTAAGTTTCTCATGCCAATTGTATTTGAACTTGAACCAACGTGATCAAAAGCTCTTTTTCAGATATTATATCCACTTCTGCGGTCTGCGGTTTGGATGGCTGCCAACCCGTTCCTGGAGGTCGAGGAATCCCCATTGAAATGAATGGCTCCATTGACTTAAAATGGGGAATCGCCGCTCCTCCTCTCGGGCGCCACCTGCAGGTCTTCTACCGAAACAGTCCCAAATCGCCGGATTCGCCATAGGATTGCATTGGGCTGCAATGGCTGTCAGTGTTCTTTTACTTTATTAAGTTTACTATTTAATATCTGTAGCGCTGTTTCACACCGTCTTTTTTTGTAATTGGTCTTTGTTTTGTACATTTTGGTGTTAGCTGCTGTGTATACACATCTTTTTATTATTGTATGCCAAGAGACATTATGAGTTCTCTATTCTTGAGATCTCACAGAAATGTTAATGTTGATCATATTTTTAGCGATCCCAGTTCAGTTCAATTTATTGAAAATACGACTGAAGATTTTCATCCAATACTTGCTCGGTTGGAGAAGACACTCATGCTAGAGAGCAAACAATGGTGGGAGGCCACTACACTGAGCAAGTATTTGGAAAATCATCGTATTCCAAGGGGTCTCAGGGTCCGCAAATAAACTACCGCTGATGCACACAATGAAACTTTCATGAAAGAGTGGAATGAAATACTTGACCAGTGTTCATTCGCTCTCATGAAATTATTGGTGCACCAGCGAAGAAAGACCCTAGCTGAGCTGGACGATCATATTTTAGAAATGAAAATTCAGCTTGATCATATAAGGAAAATAATGAGCTGCTTGCATTAGAACCGACTATTAAAAATAGGTTGGATCAGGCAGAACTAGAGATAGTCCAAATCAAACAACAAAAGTTCTTCAGGGACAAACAGGACTATGACACAGGCTGTCAAAGAGACTGGGCGAAGAAATCCAAAGAGATTAATGTTACGAAAGTGGAACATAAGAAACCTAATCTAATATTTGGAACTAAAGAGTCTAAGGCCACTAAGAGCAAATTTATACATAAGGAAATAAGGAATGGCCCAAAGAAACCTACTACTAATGTGTTGGTTCCTACACCATTTATACCTGCCAAATTACCTTTGCATGATAAGAACCTCTATTTGCAACAAAAAAGAGCGAAGGAACGTTATGATGCACTGGCATTACCTCAGTTAATGCCTATTCCGGTCAGCAATAGATACACACTGCTGTCCGACATAGGATCTGAGAGTGATGCAGAGAGCATCTCTTATACACCTCTCCCCACGCCGGTCACTAAAACCAATTTTTCTTTTTTAGAATGGAGGAAGGAAAGAGAGCACATCTTCCCAGAGGTGTAAATTGTAAAACCACCACTGGAAGCCCGACCTCCTCCAAACTACAAAAAAAGAAAGACAGGATCCGAGGGAGAAGAGGAGGTACTAGTAGAAATCGGATAAAGAAAAGGGTAGAATATCCGAATATATTCAATATCAGCCAGTACCATCTCACTGATATCGAAAAAAAGGTACTTAATAAGGGTCTAAAATTTGCTCCTGTCTGTGGGCCAAATAGTTTCAATTTATTTATAGATGTCCACAAATTCGCCCGCAAACTTGCCCTGAAAAAATATTTTGCCCGGGTTGTTGTATCCAACCAAATAAGTCCAACCAGAGAGGTACGCAGCACGGTTAAACCTCAAGAAAGGATCTTTAAGAAAACATCCACTTTTTACCCTAAGTTTGCCCGAGGGCATTTGGTGAGCTCCTTTGTTGAGATGGTCAGTATGTATCTGGAGAATTCATGCCGAACTTACAAAATTAAAAAGGATAATTTTAATGTTCAAGAAAAGGAGGCGGTTCAAGGTTTGGAGAAGAATGACTCCATTGTCATTAAATTGGCAGATAAGGGTGGGGGTATTGTGGTGATGGACAAAGATTATTATATACAGGAGTCCATGAGATTATTGGGTGACAAGACCACATACCTCCCGCTTACTGGTGACCTTTTAGTTCAATTCAAGGCCAAACTTGGAGAATTGCTGACTACTGGCTTAGATAGTGGGGCCATATGTGAAGATGAGTTTAATTTTTTGTCGGTTTCGTTTCCCCGTACACTGTTATTTTATTTTATACCTAAAATACATAAAAATTTGACCTCATCCCCTGGTAGACCTATTATTTCTGGTATTTCTTCTCTCACCTCCAACCTTTCCCAATTTATTGATCATCACCTTCAACCTTTAGTCACTGGTGTTAGATCCTATTTGCGAGACACGACACATATATTACAAATTTTGAAAGATCTTAAATGGCAGCCTGGTTATATACTGGCCACGGCAGATGTAACGTCATTATACACTGTAATTGACCATCATCAAGGCTGCCAAGCCGTGTCTCGCAAATTGGAGAATTTTAGTAATCATTCACTTATCAAAAGGAATTTTTTGGTTGATAGTATTTGGTTTATTTTGACGCACAATTATTTCACTTTTACTTCACAGTATTTCATACAGAAATGTGGTACCGCTATGGGCACGAGGTTTGCTCCTAGTTATGCCAACTTATTTATGGACAGTTGGGAAGAGGAGTTCATTTGGAACAACTGTCCTCTAGGAGCAAACCTGGTGCTCTGGCAGCGCTACATTGATGATGTGGTTTTTGTGTGGTCGGGCAGTCAAGCCTCACTGGATAGTTTTTGCACGTATTTAAATCACAACCATCTTAATCTTAAATTCACTTGTAATTTTAGCACTTAGCACATTGATTTTTTGGATCTTCACATATTTGTCAAAAATGAAATACTGCATACTAAGACCTTTTTTAAGCCAGTACAGGCTAATAACTATGTGCGTGCAGACAGTCAGCATAATCCACAGTGGCTGCGAAACATTCCGAAGGGTCAACTAGTACGTCTTAAACGTAATTGCTCTGAAGAAGAGACCTATAGGATACAAGCGGAAGACTTAAAAAATAAGTTTATAAGTAGAAAATATTCAGAGACTCTTTTAGATGAAGCTTTTAATCAAGTTAATAATATGCATAGGGACACTTTACTCCAATATAATAATAAGAGAAAGGACACACTAGAAAGGTGTAATAAGCAGGTTGCTTTTATCACATAATATAATGAGATGGCGCCCAAAATAAAACAAATTACAGTATAAACAAATATTGGCCCATTTTGTTGCAAGATGATGTTTTAGTGGACATTCTCCCAAAAAAACCTAACATCATATTTTCTAAGGACAATAACCTAAAATCTAAGTTAGCTCCTAGCTGTCCGGTTAAACAACAAAAACAGAGACAATTAGGGAGCTTAAAAGGTTTTTTTACCTGTGTGAAGTGTGTAGCTTGCTCTTATAGCACAAATGCCAGACATTTTACATCCAATGTCACCTCTAGGAGTTACCCCATTAAAACATTTATTAACTGCCATTCAATGTTTGTTATATACCTACTGCAATGCCCCTGTGGCTTGCAGTATGTAGGCAGAACAGGGAGAACCTTCCAGAGATGCATTTACGAGCACATTTATAATATCAAAAAGGGTTTGGTGACACATAGTGTCTCTCATCATTTTCTTTTGTGTCATGACAAAAACCCTAAGGGTCTACGTTGTCAGGCTATTGAGTTAGTTGATGCTAATCCAAGAGGTGGGAGTAGATTACAGCAGGCCAGCATGCGTGAAGCATACTGGATCTATGAACTAAAAACCCTCTCCCCAAGAGGGATGAATATAGATTTTGAACTAAAAGCCTTACTATGATCCAATACATTGAATATGCTTCTCATTATTTATTTATTTATTTTTTAACCATTTTATGTGTTTTTATGGATTAAGGTATTAATGTTGTTATGTGTACCTGTTTATGTAAGTTTGTTATTTTTGTCTAGCATTGGCCCATTTATGTGCCACCCTGAATATGTCCAATATGGGGTTAAAATTATTGTAATCACTAATTAGCCAATTGGAGTCAAGGACTGAGAGTATTTATACCATCGAATCTAAGGGGTAGGCACATCCCTTGAAGAAGTGCGCGCATGCGCACGAAACGCGTCGGGAAGTTTTTGAGTGTTTTAGAGCCTTATCTGGCCCGTGGAGGACATTGCAATTCAGCAGGTGAAGCCGTGGTGAAGCCTTGGAAGAGGAGTGAAGAAGGAACGTCAGCGTTGGGAGTATCGTGAGGCGCGACGTCACATCCGCCCGGAAATCCCGTAGTCCGTGTGACTCCCCTTCTACCCCTGTCATGTGGGGACGCCAGTGAGAGCGCTCCGGTCGCCATCTTGGAAGATCACCAGTATGATTCCAGCTTGTTGTCTGTATTTGTCCAGCATCTTGTGAGTAGGGTTTCACTTTTACCCCTCCGGATGCGTGTTATGTCAGTAACCCTCCTATTATCCAGTATTAATAAATTAGCTTTGTTTTATAATTCAGCCTTGCTAGTGTGTTCACGTTTGTTTGTCTTGTTTGTCTTGTGTTGTCAGTCTGTCATGATTTTAGCTAACAGTGATTGGCATACTGCACCATAATTTGTTTTTCCCTTTTTCCCACATATTGCACTCCGTTGATGTGAGATTCCTTCATCACCAGTTGTTTAAGGACTCCATTTGGACTATACACCTTATGGTTTGGACTTTCCATTATTTATTCATTGTGGCGGCGATATCCTCTTTTTTCTTATGTTCCCCGACTGACTGTACTGTCAGTATTTACCTGGCTGCCAGTGTTCTTTTACTTTATTAAGTGTACTATTTAATATCTGTAGCGTTGTTTCACAGCGTCTTTTTTTGTAATTGACCTATGGAGAGCTGCAAAATGGAGCTTGAAAAGGTGGGAAAGTGGAACAAAGGGCTATAATCACTCTTAACTATTAACCCCTTCCCTCCCGCATCAATCCCAGTGTATGCGTTGGTGTAGACACTGGAATGGGAACAATACATTTTTTACAGGGGAATACACATTTGGGTGCTGAAGCAGGGTAAAAGCACATTACTGGACCGCTGTCCAGTTAACCCCTTGTTTCCCAAGTGAGAGCAGGGGGTGGCCAAATGGGGTATAACCCTGTGACAGGGTAAATAAAAGCCACCAGCTATATGCCTGGCAGACATATGTTTAGTCTGCAGTGCAGCAGTGATGAGGTTAACTACAGCTGGAAAGCTCATGGGAATTAGTTGAATCCCAGCTGCCTAATCAAGGTGTGTTAAAAACCCCAGGATGTGCACACATGCAGCCTAGCTGGTCAGGAGACAGGAGTGAGGTACTGAAGAGATTACTGATATAAGGTCTGTTTGCAAAGTACATTTTTTTGATGAACTGTTGTGTCCTGCATGCTGAAGAAAACCTGCTTTGTTTGCATGCTGAAGAGAATCTGCTTTGTTTGCCATGCTGAAGATAAGCTATTTTGTTTTGTCTGCTGAAGAAAAGCTATTTTGTTTTGTGTGCTGAAGGTTTTTTAAGGCTAAAATAAATAAGCCTTGTCAAGAGACACCGCATGTGTAGTTGCATGTACACTGCAACATATGGTGTCTGAAGTGGGATTTTGAAAGGCTCCTGCAGTAAAAGGGCCACACACACACAAGAATGGGAAAAATGGAAGAATTTTTAAAAGAGTTTCTGTGCCAGCAGGCCCAACTACAAGCAGAGAGAGATGAAATACTATTGTAGCAGCAGGCAGCACAGGATGAGCGGATGGCCAGACTGCTGACCCAACTCCAGGGGTCTGCCAGTAAAGAACATACAAATAAACGCCCCGGTTCTCCTGAGGAAAATGGCTCCGAACGAGGATCCAGAGGCTTTTTTACTGACATTTGAAAGGGTGGCCGAAGCTCAGGGCTGGACTGCAGATCGCTGGGCCACTGCTTTGTCCCCGCTCCTCATAGGAGAAGCCCAGGCCTCATATCAGGGCCTCCCTGCAGATCAGGCAATGGACTACCGACAAGTTAAAGCCGCCATACTGGATCGCTTAGGTCTGACCCCAGAGACCTACCGGCAGCAGTTCCGGACCATAGTATTCCTCCATTTTGAGTTATCATATGATATCCTGTATAGGGTGAATAGGCAGACACAAACAGGGGAGGTCACCAGACAGATATTGGTTCCCAAGGCGTTTGTTAAATCTGTGTTCACTCTAGCCCATACTGTCCCTTGGGGTGGTCACCTGGGCAGGGATAAAACATTGCACCGTATTTCGTCTGGAATCTATTGGCCAGGGATGCATAGTGATATTGCTAAGTTATGTGCGGCATGTCCGGAGTTCCAGCTAACTAGTCCAAAGGGACAAAAACCAGCCCCTTTGGTCCCTCTACCCTTGGTGTCAGTTCCCTTTGAGAGGATTGGGGTAGACTTGGTAGGACCTCTAGAACCGTCTTCAAAAGGACACAGGTTTATTCTTGTAATAGTTGATTATGCAACAAGATATCCTGAGGCGTTCCCCCTGAGAACAGCAATGGCGAAGCAAGTAGCCAACAAGTTGTTGGAGCTGTTCTCACGGGTTGGACTTCCCCAGGTTTTGTTGACAGACCAAGGTACAAATTTTATGGCTAAACTGATGCAGGATGTCTTATAATTACTAGAGGTCAAGTCTGTTCGGACATCGGTCTACCATCCACAGACTGACGGATTGGTGGAAAGATTTAACAGAACGCTAAAAGGGATGCTGAGGAAATTTGTAGATTCAGAGAAGAGAGCCTGGGATGAACTTCTCCCTTTTCTGCTATTTGCAGTGCGGGAAGTTCCCCAGGCCTCCACGGGATTCTCTCCATTTGAACTGTTGTATGGCCGCCAACCCCGGGGTATCCTAGACCTCCTAAAGGAGTCTTGGGAGGAACAGCGGTCCCCTTCTAAGAATACCCTGCAATATGTACTAGACCTTAGGAAGCGCCTAGATGTGGTCGGCCATTTTGCTAGGGAGAATCTTAGATCAGCCTAGGACAGTCAGGAGAGACATTACAATCAGAATGCTCGCATGAGAGTGTTTCACCCGGGAGACCAGGTGATGTTATTATTACCCAGTTGCGAGAGTAAACTCCTGGCCAAATGGCAGGGCCCATTCGAAGTACTCCGCCGCACGGGTGATGTGGATTATGAGATTGCTCAACCAGGGTCCAGGAAGGGTAAACAAATTTACCATGTGAACTTGCTGAAACCGTGGAAGATGCAGCGGTCTCTATTCATCCACCCGGAGGAGGAGGAAACGGACTTGGGTCCTCAGCCCCCACGGTAGAACATCGTGAGTGACGATAAAATCCCAATGGGTAAACTGTTGTCCTCTGAACAAAAAGGGGACTTGTTAGCAATAATTACACAATTCCATGATGTTTTTTCTGATTTACCAGGACAAACTAACTTAATTTCACATGCGATCGAGACAGCACCTGGGGTAAAAGTACGTTCCCGTCCTTATAGGTTGCCTGAAAGTCATAGGGCCCTGGTAGAGAAGGAGGTAAAAGAAATGTTACACTTAAGAGTGATTGAGGAATCATGCAGTAAGTGGTGTAGTCCACTAGTTATGGTCCCAAAACCCGATGGGAAGGTAAGATTTTGTGTGGGCCTCCGAAAGGTCAATGCGGTATCCAAGTTTGACGCATATCCGATGCCAAGGGTGGACGAATTAATTGACGCCCTTGGTAACGCAGAATATATATCCACGCTGGACTTAACAAAAGGATACTGGCAAATACCCTTAGAGGAAAAGTCCAAGTGCAAAACAGCCTTTACCACTCCCATGGGTTTATACCAGTTTGTGACAATGCCATTTGGACTGCATGGAGCCCCAGCCACATTTCAGAGACTCATGGATAAGGTGCTGAGACCCCATAGGACGTATGTCGCAGCCTACCTAGATGACATTGTCATTTATAGTAAACACTGGCGGGCCCATCTAAATAGGCTGAAAGCGGTCCTCAAATCTCTAAGAGAGGCAGGGCTCACAGCCAACCCTAAGAAATGTGCCTTGGGTAAGGCGGAAACCAAATACGTAGGGTATGCAGTGGGAGGTGGAAAAGTAAGGCCACTAGCCGACAAGGTAGTTGCCCTGAAAGGAGTCCCGACCCCCCAAACAAAAACGCAGGTACGCTCTCTGCTGGGTTTAGCAGGATACTACCGGCAGTTCATCCCCAACTACTCGAAAGTGGCAGCCCCTTTAACGGACCTCACAAAAAAGTGTGCCCCTACACAAGTGGTATGGTCAAGGGAGTGTCAGAGAGCCTTTGAGGACATAAAAAGGTGTCTATCAGAGGGTCCCATCCTTAGAAGCCCAGACTTCAACAGGCCTTTTGTAGTGCAAACGGATGCATCAGAGATAGGGCTAGGGGCAGTGTTGTCACAACAGTTTGAGGGAGTTGAACACCCTATCCTTTTCCTGAGTAGGAAATTGTTCCCGAGGGAAAAAAATTACTAAGTGATTGAGAAGGAGTGCCTCACAGTAAAGTGGGCAATCAAGGCTTTAAGGCATTACCTGGCAGGAGTCCATTTTACTCTGGTGACGGACCATGCTCCACTGAAGTGGTTAAATAGTATGAAAGATTTCAATGCTAGGTTAACTAGGTGGTATATGGCCCTCCAACCCTTCTCATTTGAGATTCAGCAAAGGCCGGGAAAAGAGAACGCAAATGCTGATTTCTTTTCTAGACAAGGGGTGGATGGTCGGGCTTCAGCCGTGCTTAGCCCCAGCCACACACTAACAGGGGAGGAATGTGACAGGGTAAATAAAAGCCACCAGCTATATGCATGGCAGACATATGTTTAGTCTGCAGTGCCGCAGTGATGAGGTTAACTTCAGCTGGGAAGCTTATGGCAATTAGTTGAATCCCAGCTGCCTAATGAAGGTGTGTTAAAAACCCCAGGATGTGCACACATACAGCCTAGCTGGTCAGGAGACAGGAGTGAGGTACTGAAGAGATTACTGATATAAGGTTTGTTTTCAAGGTACATTTTTTTGATGAACTGTTGTGTCCTGCATGCTGAAGAAAACCTGCTTTGTTTGCATGGTGAAGAGAACCTGCTTTGTTTGCCATGCTGAAGATAAGCTATTTTGTTTTGTCTGCTGAAGAAAAGCTATTTTGTTTTGTGTGCTGTATGTTTTTTAAGGCTAAAATAAATAATCCTTGTCAGGAGATCCCGCGTGTGTAGTTGTATACACTGCAACAAACCCCTTTAATACCGGGCCAATCCCCCTCTCCCATGACACATATATTGTCCTCAACTGTTCATGAAATGCCTGTAAATATAACATGTAACAATGAATTGTCAGAATAAGTCTGCACCCAGGGCATACTTGAAAATGAGAGGTACTGTAACTCAATATATTATTTCCTAGTAAAACATTTTATAAATAACTAGATAAATAAACATGACTGCCGGGTAGGGCCCTATCAGGCAAGGCTCATGGTCAAATATAAAATGCCCTACCAAATAAAATCCCCCCCTCTCCTCTTCTAATACTACAGTATATGCACATAGAACTGCACAGGAATTACAGCACCATGCAAAGAGGAAGCAGTAGGAGTAAGAGGAGAATGCTCAGCGACAGGACTCTTTCTCCTCCAACCCCTGCCTTCTCCACATTCACATGGCTTCTGGGCAATGGGCTACAGTATATCCATCCCATGACGGACCTTACAGTGGCCACTGTGAGTTCTGCCCACGATAATTTAATCTTAGTTGCTCAGAAAGCTAAGTGTATTTTTAACACTTAAACTCACTGTAAAGCACAGGTGATGCAAAAATATAAAAGGTACAGATGACATAGATGCTTTAAAAATGTTTTAACTATACAAGGTTTTTTTTGTCAATAATATAAAATTGTATTCACTTATGGAACTTCTACTACATTTTTACCAACTATGCCCTTTGAAAATTGGTTGACGAACACTGGGTGCTTACAGTACTGTATATGCTTTGGAATGTGTTTACAGACCAAAGTTATTATACTAAGCCATGGTATAAATCAGGGGAGCGTAATAGTTTGGAGCGCCCCCCACCCCCTACCTGCTCGCCTCTTGTTTTCACGCCCCCCTTAACTTGTTAGGCGGCGTCAAATGATGCTGCGGGGTCACGTGACGCTGTTGCCATGGAGACAGACGTGTGACGTCACTCCGCGGCATCATTTGACGCCATGTTGCTATGGCGACGAGGCACAGCAACTTTTCTGAGTCCCGTTAAGTGAGTTGGAGAGGCCTCACGTGATCCCCCAGCATTTCATTTAAATGCCTCTGGGAAGAGCGTGGGGCCTCTGCAACCGCCTGCGCCTCCCCCCAAAAAATCCAAAGCCGCCCCACATTGCGCACCGCTGTATAAATTACCTGTAAGACAGCATGTGTGGCATTTATATAGAAACGTTGTCAGTTATTTAATTTCCCAGGTTAACACACGTAAACAAAACTCATCTTGTTTGGTCAATAATTAAATAATGTCTCATTTCAAAGTTACGTTTAGCTGACAGAGGGATTTATTAATTAGCAAAGTCAGTAGAAAATAATTTCTAATAGTTACACATTTGCAACTTTTTAAGCTTATTTCTACTTTGTAATAATGGCAGCATTGTTAGTTTACTTATTGACAGCATATTGCAAATGCAGAATTTCTTACTTCTTTATGACTTACCTACTTTACCTTATTGATTAAATAGTTGTTTATGTTCCAAACATTATTCATTTATATAACTTTCATATTTTTGTATTGGAGAAAAGATGCCATTTTTGTAATTGTATATAATATATGCAAGTAAATTATTATTTGTATAAAAAGGTACACGGCAACTTACTTGAATAGTAAGCAAGACACAATTCGGGAAATTGCCAGGCAGATTGCATCAAATTTAAAGTATAAAATGTACAGAACAGAAAGGTGCATTGTAACGTTTGTTTTTTTGTGGCCTAGCTCAATTGGATCTATCTTCCTAGCCATGGATCCCAGGTTTTCAGGAACTGAGGCATTTTCTTTTGGAGCATAGCCGTCAGTTTCTCTATTATCATGAGAGAGAGAGAGAGCGAGAGCGAGAGCGAGAGCGAGAGCGAGAGCGAGAGCGAGAGCGAGAGCGAGAGCGAGAGCGAGAGCGAGA